>NC_042983.1:34043097-34343097 GCF_901001165.1 Salmo trutta | reverse complement strand
CATACATTATTTCTCTCTACAAGATGGTTCACAATAGTTTCAAGTTTTTATAAGTCATGTGCACTAGGACAGTGAAAAAAATGGCGAAGAAAAACAGAGAAGTTACTGGCGCCAACGGAGAGAGCCGTCTCGGTTCTAGCTCTTAGGAAACTTTGCGGTATTTTGTATTTTTATGTATTATTTCTTACATTGTTAGCCAAAAAAATGTTCTGTGTTATTACATAAAGCCGGAAAGAACTATTGGATATCAGAGTGGCTGTAATTCACCAGCACTACCAGCATTACGACCAGGAATATGACTTTCCTTTGTTCGCACCCCCCAGGGCAATAAAAGAGATTCCAGAAGCCGACCCCAAACAACGCTGGCGGAAGAGAGGTACTCGGAGTGGTCTTCTGGTTTGACTTCGGAGTCGCGCACACCACCCACCACTTCCAAGTATATTATTCGTTAATGTTCAGACTATGGATAATAAAGTTTAAGAGCTCAGGGCGAGGGTTTCTTTCCAGAGAGACATCGGGGATTGTAACATACTCTGTTTCACGGAAATATGGCTCTCTCAGGATATACTGTCTGAGTCGGTCCAACCAGTTGGGTTCTCAGTTCATTGCACAGTCAGGAATACATATCTCTCTGGGAAGAAGAAGGGTGGGGGGTGTCTGTTTCATGATTAGCGACTCAAGGTGTAATTGTGATAACATATAGGAACTCAAGTCCTTTTGGTCACCCGGCCTAGAATACCTCAGAGTCAAATGCAGACCATATTATCTCCAAAGAAAATTCTTTGGTTATAGCCACGGCCGTGTATATCCCCCCTCAAGCTGATACTACGACGGCCCTCAAAGAACTTCAATGGACTTTATGCAATCTGGAAACCACATATCCTGAGGCTGTATTTATTGTAGCTGGGGATTGTAAAGAACATTTGAGGACAAGGCTGCTGAAGTTCTATCAACATATCGACTCTAGCACTCGTGCTGCTAAAATATTCGACCACTCTTACTCCAACTTGCTCCAACTTGACTACAAGGCACTCCTCCGCCCTCCTTTCGACAAATCTGACCAGGATTCCATTTTGCTCCTCGCTTTCTGTAGGCAGAAACTCAAACAGGAAGTACCCGTGCTAAGGATTATTCAACACTTGTCTGACCAATTGGAATTCACGCTTCAAGATTGTTGTGATCACACGGACTGGGATATTTTCTGGGTAGCTTCAAAGAATAATATCGATGAATATACTGATACAAAGACTGAGTTTATCAGGAAGTGTATAGGAGATGTTGTACCCACTGTGACTATTAAAACCTACCCTAACCAGAAACTGTGGATAGATGGCAGCATTTGTGCAAAACTGAAAGATGGCCACCATTGTTCTTATACCCAAGAAAGCAAAGGTAATTGAAGTAAAGGACTATTGCCCAGTAGCACTCACTTCTGTCATCATGACGTGCTTTGAGAGATTAGTCAAGGATCATATCACCTCTACCTTACCTGTCACTCTAGACCAACTCCAATTTGCTTACCGATCTAATAGAGCCATAGACGAGCACACTGCACACTGCCCTATCCCATCTGGACAAGAGGAATACATTTGTAAGAATTCTGTTCATTGTCTATAGCTCAGCATTCAACAGCATAGTACCCTCCAAGCTCATCATTAAGCTCGAGGCCCTGGGTTTGAACCCCGCCCTGTGCAACTGGGTCCTGGACTACCTGACGGGCCGCCCCCAGGGGGTAAAAGGTAAGAAACAACATCTCCCCTTCGCTGATCCTCAACACTGGGGCCCCACAAGGGTGCATGCTCAGCCCCCTCCTGTACTCCCTGTTCACCCATAACTGTGTGGCCAAGCGCGCCTCCAACTCAATCATCAAGTTTGCAGGCGACACAACAGTAGTAGGCTTGATTACTAATAATGATGAGACAGCCTACAGGGAGGAGGTGAGAGCTCAGGGAGTATGGTGTCAGAGTCCGGGAACATGTGTACAGACAGTATGAACAGTATTTGAATAAAGATGTGTACAGCAGTAGTCATATAGGTTGAGCCTTGACTAGAATACATATACATATGAAGTGGGTAAAACAGTATGTGAACATTATTAAAGTGACCAGTGTTCAATGACTATGTACACAGGGCATCAGTCTCGAAGCTGCTCGGTAGAGTACCGGGTGGTTGGGGTGGTGCGCAGCTTACATTAGCCAGACATTTATCACTGGGTGTTAGATATAACATTAGGGGGGAAACGCATATGCTGGAAATACTCAGCGATTCGTTCTATCATTTCAAAACAGAACGCATACGCTGGATGGATAGCGAGCTGGGTGACTATTTGGCCATTGATTGACATGTGTTTTATATCAGTACAATGTTCTCATTGAGGAGTGCAGCGTGGAGAGGGCTGGCCCTGGCAACTGGGGGTCTGAGCGGCGGGGGTTTCACACTGATTAATCAACCCCCCCAACCCCCTCTAAGAGACGGGGGAGGGACGGCAAGCCTAACGGCAAAAAGCTGTTAGAAGTTTTTTTAAACGCTCTCGAGAATGTGACAGAAAATATAGCAAGGAACTGAGCAAGAGAGTCCAGTGTTCAGTAGCATACTATCAGACACACATTACTGCTGCTCTCTCTCATGACACTAACCTACAGACAGGGACACGCCATGTGGACTGGGCTGCTCAGACAACAGAGAGAGAGAGAAGAAACAAATGGTCTTTCTCCAAAACACAAGAATCCAGTGGTCGAATAAATAAATGAATAAAGCGAAATTAAACGAAAGTGCACACCCCCCTTAATTTTTCCGCAGATGTCTTAATTTGCTGTGGGAAAGCGGTGTTTCCTCTGAAGGTCTACCCCCCCCTCTCTCTCCCTCTTTCTCTCTCTGCTCCCTCTCCCTCTCTCCTCTCTGGGCTGTGCCATGACCTTCATGGCCACTCCACCTGCAGGAAGCCATGCTTGATTCTCTGTCCACTGAGACGCCTGCTTGACAGCAGAATGGTGTCACAGGACCGAGTGGTGGAATTTCTCTTTCTCTGTCATCATTAATGGTGCTTCCCCCTATGGTGAGGGGGATGAAAGTACGATTTAATGTTCCCAGGAGAGTGGCAGCAGAAGAAAGGCTCAAAGCCTTGCATGCTGGTTTCTGATTGGGTCACTCCAGCACTTGCAGTAAATGGGATGTCTCTGTGGAATTTGCCACAGACCGGGCTGAAAGGAGAAGGAATTAAGACCTTTTAAGGATGGACACGTAACAAAAGGAACACTTTTATGATGTAACAGCATAAAACGAGAGCCTCCATTGTGTAACCGATTGGAAAAGGTCTTTGAAATAAGCGGCCCGCGATGTGTGCTCTCCCTGGGCCCAGTGGGGTTTTAGTGGCTCCTACAAAATGACTTGTCTACTTGAGAACCCGAATGGCTCTCATTTCAGGAGGCAAAGTAGAAGATTATTGGTTTGTTTCTATTTTCCTCCTTCCCTTCTTCCCTCCCTCCATGTCTCGTAAGCATTGGATGGAGAGACAGCCCCAGGTTAATTTGGAGAGAGTGTAAAAAAGAAGTTAAAAAAACACACATTTGCACCTGATGTCGACATTAACTTTCCTATCTTGTTCAGTGTAAAGGTACCAGAGGTTTATACAGTAAAGACTGACTTTGGGAATATGTCCCCATCCACAGGCTGCCTCAGAGGGTTTTTTAGACGTGTCTTAGTGCAGAGGAGAGGAGGAGAGGAGGAGAGGGCTGTAAACACTAGAGGGGGAGCTTACCCATGATGGAGATCCAGAGTGCTCCGAAGATAAGTGTTTCTCAGGCCCCTACCCCCCTCCTCCTATGCCTCCTCCATCACGGGCAGCAGGAGACCTCCAGGGATCAAGGGTCAGGGGTCGAGAAGAGCGGAGGGCCTTTTTATTGTCCTTCTCCCAGGAAAGCAGGGCGAATGTGATGTGTGTGTGAGCGAGAGAGAGAGCGAGAGAGAGAGAGAGAGAGAGAGAGAGAGAGAGAGAGAGAGAGAGAGAGAGAGAGAGAGAGAGAGAGAGTGGGCTGGTTGCTGAGTTGTAAGTGTGGGAGAGAACTTTTAGCAGCCATCACACTGAGATATGGAGCTCTTAAAAAGCCTCTGGAGGCAGTGTAATATCAAGAAGGAGGATTATTCCCAAATCCCCTATTACACTGCCTCTCCTCTGTCTGACCAACCCCCCTCACCCCCACCATCATTTTGACAAATTAATTGACTCGGCTGAGTGAGTGACTGAGTGAGCGAGATGTTTCCTCCCATTTGCGTGGAATAAGGCATGATATTTGAGATTAGTTAATGTGCTGGTTATTAAAGCCTTTTCCCCTGGTTCTAAGAAACAAAAGAGCACTAAATGGACGAGGGAAATCTTCACAGACATAAGGCAATGCGGCGACTGCAGTCTTTTTCAGGCAATGCGGTGACTGCAGCTCTAAACATGGCATTTATATCCATTCCCCCAACTCTTCAATATTCATGTATCTTTCTGCTGGATTCATTTTCCGTTTAGTTTTGAAGATGGAAACTAAAGCCACTAGCAGAGCAGAAGGAACTGTTGTGGGGGATGGAATTCAGTGCTGCACAGACTGTTCACTCCGACCTTCATGTTCCAACATCAAAGTGCTTCCCCTGCCCATTTCCCTCGGTGAGAGCGGCAAAGATGTCTAGAGCACTGGAGTATGTGTGTGGGTGGGTGGGTGTGTATATGTGTGTGTGAAAGCATTTGTGTGTGAGTGTGGTTGCGTGTGTGTCCATGCCTGCAAGCTGGGTTGTATGCTGCCAATATGTGATGCTAAGTAGTGATACCAGGCTCTGTCTCTAACAGAAACCCTGTGTTCTTAAGAGAGAGCTGCTGTAGCTTCTCTTCGTCATCTGTTTCTGTGTTACTTTTTTCTCACTCGAAGTTGACCAACTGTAAAATATATATGTATACTGCACAGGAGGATGGTGGCACCTTCATTGCGGAGAACAGACTCGTTCTAATGACTGGAGTGGAATTAGTGGAATGGTAACAAATGCGGTGCATTCAGAAAGTATTCAGACTCCCCTTGACTTTTTCTACATTTTGTTACGTTACAGTCTTATTCTAAAATGTATTAAATAGTTTTCCCCCCTCATCAGTCTTCACACAATACCCCATAATGGCAAATCAAAAACATTTTTTTATATATTTTTGCAAACGTATAAAAAAATAATATGAAATATCACATTTACATAAGAATTCAGACCCTTTACTCAGTACTTTGTTGAGCACCTTTGGCAGCGATTACAGCCTCAAGTCATCTTGGGTAGGACGCTACAAGCTTGGCACACCTGTATTTGGGGAGTTTCTCCCATTCTTATCTACAGATCCTCTCAAGCTCTGTCATGTTGGATGGGGAGCGTTGCTGCACAGCTACATTGTTTTCAGGTTTCTCCAGAGATGTTCGATCGGGTTCAGAGACTTGTCCCGAAGCCAATCCTGCATTGTCTTGGCTGTGCGCTTAGGGTTGTTGTCCTGTTGTAAGGTGAACCTTTTCCCCAGTCTGAGGTCTTGAGCGCTCTGGAGAAGGTTTTCATCAAGGATCTCTCTGTGTTTTGCTCCATTCATCTTTGCCTCGATCCTGACTAGTCTCCCAGCCCCTGCCGCTGAAAAACATCCCCACAGCATGATTCTGCCACCAACATGCTCCAGCATAGCGTTCAGACCAAAGAGTTCAAGCTTGGTTTCATCAGACCAGAGAATCTTGTTTCTCATGAGTCTTTAGGTGCCTTTTGGCAAACTCCAAGCGGGCTGTCATGTGCCTTCTGTCTGGCCACTCTACCATAAAGACCTGATTGGTGGAGTGCTGCAGAGGTGGTTGTCATTCTGTCATTCTCCAATCTCCACAGAGGAACTCTGGAGCTCTGTCAGAGTGACCATCGGGTTCTTGATCACCTCCAGGACCAAGGCCCTCCTCCCCCGATTGCTCAGTTTGGCCGGGCGGTCAGCTCTAGGAAGAGTCTTGGTGGTTCCAAACTTCTTCCATTTACGAATTATGGAGGTTACTGGCTTCTTGGGGACCTTCAATGCTGCATAAATGTTTTAGTGCCCTTCCCCAGATCTGTGCCTCTACACAATCCTGTCTCGGAGCTCTAGGACCATTCCTTCGACCTCGTGGCATGGTTTTTGCTCTGACATGCACTGTCAACTGTGGGACCTGATATAGACATGGGTGTACCTTTCCAAATCATGTACCTTTCCAATCAATTGATGTTACCACAGGTGGACTCCAATCAAGTTGTAGAAACTTCTCAAGGATGATCATTGGAAACAGGATGCACCTGAGCTCAATTTCGAATCTCATAGTAAAGGGTCTGAATACTTCTGTAAATAAGATATTTAAATAAAATGTTTTCTATAAATTTGCTAAAATTTCAAAAAAATGTTTTCGCTTTGTCATTATGGGGTATTGTGTGTCAATTGCTAAATATTCAATTCATTTTAGAATAAGGTTGTAATGTAACAAAATGTGGAAAAAGTCAAGGGGTTTGAATACTTTCCGAAGGCACGTACATCAAACACATTTTCTCCGTTCCAGCCATTATTATGAGCCGTCCTCCACTCTGTATATATATATTGAAAGTATTAAGTAGTCTAAGTACTTCCTGAGAAGATAACATCTCATCTTAATGTAGTTCTTTAACACACTGTGAAATGGAGTAGTTCTTTAACACACTGTGAAATGGAGGAGTTCTTTAACACACTGTGAAATGGAGTAGTTCTTTAACACACTGTGAAATGGAGGCGTTCTTTAACACACTGTGAAATGGAGGAGTTCTTTAACACACTGTGAAATGGAGTAGTTCTTTAACACACTGTGAAATGGAGTAGTTCTTTAACACACTGTGAAATGGAGGAGTTCTTTAACACACTGTGAAATGGAGTAGTTCTTTAACACACTGTGAAATGGAGGCGTTCTTTAACACACTGTGAAATGGAGGAGTTCTTTAACACACTGTGAAATGGAGTAGTTCTTTAACACACTGTGAAATGGAGTAGTTCTTTAACACACTGTGAAATGGAGGAGTTCTTTAACACACTGTGAAATGGAATAGTTCTTTAACACACTGTGAAATGGAGTAGTTCTTTAACACACTGTGAAATGGAGGCGTTCTTTAACACACTGTGAAATGGAGGAGTTCTTTAACACACTGTGAAATGGAGTAGTTCTTTAACACACTGTGAAATGGAGTAGTTCTTTAACACACTGAAATGGAGTAGTTCTTTACCACGCTGTGAAATGGAGTAGTTCTTTAACACACTGTGAAATGGAGTAGTTCTTTAACACACTGTGAAATGGAGGGAGAGGGTGGAGTGATAAAACAACAACACTATGGTGTAGGTAGAGAATCTCCATGTTTTGGACTGTCTGGTCACAGCTCTGCCTTTGATGAGGGAGACCAAAATTAAGCCTACAGAGTGCAGCGGTCACATGCACCTCCCCTGCATCCGATCCGTGCTGTCCTTCAATTCTCATGACTCTTGTTAGTGCCAATTGCTCCCTGTGTGGAATGTTGTTTGTTGGAAGCAGAGGCTTCGGCGTCCACCATGACCAGATAAAGTGCCCCAGATTCATGCTTCCGTGTGACGCAACAGCTGTGCCAGCAACGGGTAGCTCCGACCCCCCCCCCCCCCCCCCCCCCAACTCCCATGAACACCCGCACACACATACGCACAAATGCTCACACACACACACACACACACACACACACACACACACACACACACACACACACACACACACACACACACACACACACACACAAACACAAACAGGGCCCTACCGCGCCTGCTGTGTGAACAATTTGCTGACAGGCAGAGCGAATGCCACCACCACGTGCCCCATTCGCCTGGCAAACGGCTCGATACATCATCGTGTTCTTCTCCACTCACAGGGCAAATGGAGCATGTTATTCTCTGCTCAGATCTTATTTCCCCCTAGCCTGCCAGTGACTACAGCTTTTCCTCTCCCTAGAAGGAGAGAGAGCCTCTGGACACACACTTGAATGCAAACATGGACATGCACGTGCACACACAAAGATACGCACAAATGCACACACACACACACACACACACACACACACACACACACACACACACACACACACACACACACACACACATACACACACACACACAGACCTCCAGGCCCTGCCACCACGAGGCTGCCACTGATCTTCAAATATAGCTGAGCATCAATCAGTTCCTGACAGGCTTTTAGTGTAATTTCTCTTCCTTCCCTTGGCTTTCTGTCCTCTTCCTCTCAACCTTTCCTCCGCTGCTCTTTGAGTATTCCTACAGGCGTGTGCTTTTTCAGTGAGTCTGCAGAGCAGAGGTCACATTTTGAGTTTCATCCCCCTGCCTCCCACATATCACAACGGTTAAATATCCCTGAGAGATATAGAACAACTTAATATATGTAAATCCAAGCCTGTTGTATCACAGCCTGCATTTATTTATTCCACTTTTTTAAATGGAAATCCTTAGATTTTTCAGTTTGTCATCCTAGCTCCCTTCCTCCTTCAACGTCTAGTCTGCATGGTTAACTTGAATAACACACAAAGCGTTTCATCTGAAGACAGAACTCTTAATGGAATGATCAGAGAACATTTCTTCCTCCGTAATCCTGTGATTATTTAATCTTCAAAATGACGTTTTGTCTTGTTCTCCTTCCGCCACAGTTTAGACAGTCTAGACTGTCATCAGACATGTACGTTATGAATGTTGATGACTTTGTGTTATATCACATGTAGTGTAGTAGTGCTTGGAAAAGTGGTTATACTTTAGTCTTGCCCAACATTTCCCAAACGGCTCACCTGGTGAAGAAAAGGTGCCCTGTGTAAACAATTTGATGAGAAACCTAAAATGATCAATCCCAGATTGGTATTTTGCAGTCAGGCCATGCCAAGCTGTACTGTGCAAGAAGGTTAATAGTAGGTCTACTATTGAAACAGATAAATGAGGCTGTCAACTTAGTCAGAAAATCACAGGTATCTGTATTTAATAAAAATATATATAATATTTTTTTGCTCTCAAAGTCACACTTCTTAAGTATAAAAAATAAACTACATTAGATGTTCTAAGTCCATAACAGTGCTTAAACCACATCAGGAGACCACTTTTGAGGTCTGGGAAAAATCTAAGACATTTTTATTTTTGAGTGTAGTTACCTTTTAATTCAAGTGCACAGGCACTTTGCAAACAGAAGTTTGCAAAACAATAGGCCACTGGATTGATGCAAAAAAATCATGATATAATTCTGCCAGATCTGCTAAGCTAACATATGGGATTGTTTAAAAAAAAAATTGTTTACATATTAAAATTGGAAATTGGAAACGCAATCACCAAAACCTGAAACTCATGCACAATTCCCGCCACAATTCCCGCTTTACACTCAGTTTTCAATTCTATATCTCACTTTTTGCAAAACACTACACACAGTTCTCTACATTAGGCACAACATTCAAAATTAAAATGTCTTTAGTCCCTTTGGAAAGCAACGCCAATCACAATGCCAAGCTCTATACACCAATTGGCAACACCCACTCCTCAGAAGTGTAAACACTAGTTGCTGAATTGTTCGTTTAGAAATCAGAGCTTTAGCACTGTAGAAGGCCACAGATGAGCTCTCCTGTTTTGGAGGAAAGTGGAAGTCAATGGTGAAGCAAAAGCTAGAGGTGAAGGAGTGAGAGTAAGAGGAGGAAGAGAAGGACGAGGAAGGACAGTTGTCTCAGATGAGATCAAGGCCACATTGGTTGACCATGTACTCAAACATGGATTGAGAATTAGGGAGGCTGGGCAGAGTTCAGCCCAACCTGAGCCGCTACACGGTTGCATCTATCATCCGTACATTCAGAAATGAGAACCGGTAAGTTACCTACCATCTACTCTATACTCTTTATGTATGTATACTGTAGTATACTGCAGTCCGACATATCAGTAGGCCTATGTTACTCTGTGATTGTTGGCCAATGTTACAGTAATGTAATTTCATATTGAAAGAAAATAAATTATTTTAGCTTACTGTAACCAATCATATCATATTTGTGGATATTCTGCAGAACTGAGAGACGGCCAGGGCATGGTGGAAGGCACCGGCTGTTCACACCAGAACAGGAGACCGCCATTGTGAATATGGTGGTGGCAAACAATACCATTACACTACGAGAAATCCAGAAGCACATAATTGCAGACAACACAATAGTCAATAACATTCACCAGGTGGGCTTGTCTACACTGGACCGTGTATTACAGCGCAACCGAATCTGCATGAAACAGGTCTACAGGGTGCCTTTTGAGCGAAACTCAGAGAGGGTTAAAGAACAGCGCTATATATATGTGCAAGTAAGTAGTATACTGTGAACTTACTATCATATCAGCACTGTACAGACACATTACAGTACTCTAATCCAGTGTATTGTGCCTCACCATATTGACCACCATACTCTAGGTCTATGTCACATATTGTCTTGTTGTCTGTTTCAGAGAGTCTTGGAGCTGGATTCCGCTGCAATTTAGCACGTTTATATTTACATTGATGAGGCTGGCTTCAGCCTAGCTAAAAGAAGGGGATGGGGAAGGAACATTATTAGCCACCGTGCCATTGTGAATATTCCTGGACAGCGTGGAGGGAATATCACCATGTGCGCAGCCATTAGCCAGCAAGGCATCCTCCATCACCATGCCAACCGTGGTCCCTACAACACCGCCCTTCTCATCACATTCCTGGACACACTACATGGCATCCTCATTCCAGACGAGTAGAGGGGTGGACCAGAGCAGCCCAGGTATGTTGTCATCTGGGACAACGTGAGTTTCCACCGGGCTGCTCTGGTCCGCAACTGGTTCATCGACCACCCACAATTTATTGTTCTATACCTCCCACCATATTCCCCATTCCTAAACCCAATTGAAGAGTTTTTTTCGGCATGGTGATGGAAGGTGTATGACCGCCATCCACTCGCACGCAATTGAGGATACATGTGGTGAAGCTGATTTGGGGCCTTTTGGCAGTTGGATCCGTCACTCCAGAAGATTCTTTCCCTGCTGTTTAGCCAGGGAGAACATGGCTTGTGATGTAAATGAGGTGCTGTGGCCAGACCAAAATAGGAGGCAGGATGCAGCCTGATGTCGTTTTTCTTACATTTTGCATGTGCTTTTATCTTTTTGTGTTTAGAGTTTTGAAAGATTGAGCCACTTTCCTATTTTGTTTTTGTACAGAAACCCCTTTATCTTACTGAAAGTTTTTCCTAGTTTTCTCCTGTTGGGTATGGAAAGCGTTACATACAAAACACAAGTGTTCAAAAATACTGCATTTTGGAAATAAATGACAATGTTTTTGTTACTGTATTGCATTTGTATGTGTTTATTTATGTAAATTTGAGTAGGTATACATTACTGTAACCATATTTTACAAACGGCTAGTGTAACACTGAAAAGTTGATATTCATAGTAGTGTTTAGTGTTGAGCACATCAGTGTGTTGTTGGTTGGTAGACAGATCTATTCATAGTAGTGTTTAGTGTTGAGCACATCAGTGTGTTGTTGGTTGGTAGACAGATCTATTCATAGTAGTGTTTAGTGTTGAGCACATCGGTGTGTTGTTGGTTGGTAGACAGATCTATTCATAGTAGTGTTTAGTGTTGAGCACATCGGTGTGTTGTTGGCTGGTAGACAGATCTATTCATAGTAGTGTTTAGTGTTGAGCACATCAGTGTGTTGTTGGCTGGTAGACAGATCTATTCATATGACGCATGTGTATGTCAGTTTGATACAAAAAAAAACATTTTGGAAAGAGATAAAACAGTTTTGAATGCAGTTTGCTTTTGCTAGAGATTTGTAGAGTTTAGCATTTTATGTTTGTGGTTTTGTGTTTTATGCATAGAGTTTCAGGAAAATGGCCCAGAGATTCAGCAAACGTGTGTAATCAATTGTGGAAAACTGTACGATGGTCATACCAAGGATCTTTTAGCAGTTTAATTTTAAATTTTAGGACCCCTTTAGGTATACATTTTTTTGCCCTTACTGCTATTAGCCCATATAAATGCCTTGAATAACAGATTCATTATTGGAAAAACAGAGAATAAAAAAAAGTCAAAAGGAAGTTTGTTTTAAAGTGTCTATCCTCAATCTGAGAGATATAAGAAAGATGATGAAATTATTTTATCGGGTTTTTTTTACCGATATTTAACAACAAAAATGTGGCACTTTGGAAAGTATTCACACCCCTTGACTTTTTCCACATTTCATTACGTTACAGCCTTATTCTGAAATTGATTAATTAATGAAATGTTTTCAGCAATCTACACACATTACCCCATAATGACAAAGTGAAAACAGGTTTTTATAAAGTTGAGCAAATGTGTTAAAAATAAAAAACTGAAATACATTATTTACATAAGTATTCAGACCCTTCGCAATGAGACTCGAAATTGATCTCAGGTGCATCCTGTTTCCATTGATCATCCTTGAGATGTTTCTACAAATGGACTCCACCTGTGGTAAATTCAATAGATTGGACATGATTTGGAAAGGCACACACCAGTCTATATAAGGTTGACAGTTGACAGAGCACGTCAGAGCAAAAACCATGCCATGAGGTCGAAGGAATTGTCCGTAGAGCTCTGAGACAGATCTGGGGAAGGGTACCAAAACATTTCAGAATTATTGAATGTCCCAAAGAACACTGTGGCCTCCATCCTTCTTAAATGGAAGAAGTTTGGAACCACCAAGACCCTTCCTAGAGCTGGCCGCCCGGGCCAAACTGAGCAATCGGGGGAGAAGGGCCTTAGTTAGGGAGATGACCAAGAACACAATGGTCACTCTGACAGAGCTCTAGAGTTAGTCTGGGGAAATGGGAGAACCTTCCAGAAGGACAACCCTCTCTGCAGCACTCCAACAATCAGGCCTTTATGGTAGAGTGGCCAGACAGAAGCCACTCAGTAAAAGGCACATGACAGCCCTCTTGGAGTTTACCAAAAGGCACCTAAAGACCCTGACTATAAAAACAATATTCTCTGGTCTGATGAAACCAAGATTGAACTCTTTGGCCTGAATGCCAAGTGTCACGTCTGGAGGAAACCTGGCACTATCCCTACGGTGAAGCATGTTAGTGGCAGCATCATGCTGTAGGGATGGTTTCCAGCGGCAGGGACTGGGAGACTAGTCAGGATCGAGGCAAAGACGATTGCCGCAAATTAAAGAGAGATCCTTGATGAAACCCTGCTCCAGAGGGCTCATGACCTCAGACTGTGGCGAAGGTTCACCTTCCAACAGGACAACAACCCTAAGTGCACAGCCAAGACAATGCAGGAGTGGCTTCCGGACAAGTCTCTGAATTTTCTTGAGTGGCCCAGCAAGAGCCCAGACTTGAACCCGATCTAACATCTCTGGAGAGACCTGAAAATAGCTGTTCAGTGATGCTCCCCATCCAACCTGATAGAGCTTCCGAGGATCTGCAGAGAAGAATGTAGGAACTCCCCAAATACAGGTGTGCCAAGCTTGCAGAGTCATAGCCAAGAAGGCTAAAGGCTGTAATCGCTGCCAAAGGTGCTTCATTACTGAGTAGAGTCTGAAAACTTATGTAAATGTGATATTTCCCCAAAACTTTTTTTGCTTTGTCATTATGGGGTATTGTGTGTAGATTGATGAGGGGAACAATTATTTATTAATACATTTTAGAATAAGGCTGTAACGTAACAAAATGTAGAAAAAGTCATGGAGTCTGAATACTTTCCGAATGCACTGCATACTTACATTCATTATTTAAACTTGTACCGGGCTGCCTTCAGCGAGTCTGGTGAGGCTTGTGGTCATCTTAGAGCACATGTACGTGTTATTTGAGAGTCTCACCTTTCCATAGAGGGGTCATATTAATGTGTAGCCCAAACTGTTCGGACACTCCAGAGAAGTTGGCAGATCGGCAGTACAGACTTTAGACGAGTCCCATGAAGCTTGTGGGGGTCATAGAGCAAAACGGTGAACTCCATCATGCTCCTGATCTTTCCATAGAGCGGTAACATTTGTTTTGCCAAACCGTTCGGACACTACAGACGTTTTTGTGAGAAGACAGACTGGTTTTCAGGATATCTCATAGTCTGACAAACATCGCTGTAGATCAACCACCACCATTGGCGGATGTGGTCGATTGAGACGCATCCAATGCAAAAAAAACATATCTCTATCTTAAACAGACAGATTTTGAAGGGTATTTTTGTATTATGCTAATTAGCTTAACGCGGAGGTGCAGACATCGACTCTAGGGAGTGTAATGCTGTAATTAGTAGTTGTTTGTAAGGTGGAGACTCTACATATGTTCTTTATCAACTGACTTTAAAGATTACTGAATAATGAATGGGTGTCTATCACTTTACTGTTATCATTGTTTAACTGTAGTAAGAGGTCCAGAATGGAACAGTTTCCCTTGAGATATTTAACATCACTGTTCAGCTTCACTGTAGTCTATTTACTAGAATAACTATTAAACGTCTGCTAATATGTGTGAGAAAATTGTGCCCTTGATTATAATTTATCTTGTTGTTGTTGTTGTTTTAACCACACAATAATGCTCATGCGCAGGGTGCTAATCGAGAATTAAAGTTATCTTGGGACTATTAGATATTCACTGGCACCCTACTTTGGGAGCGTTCGCACAGCTCTCACCCCGCAGAGCATGTAATAATCGTGTTTACAGTACTTGGTTGAGGTCCCAAAATTAAATGTTATCTTAATTAATAAACAAATTACTAATAATATAAAAATCATTAGCATAGGAGTTCATAATTTACTAGGCTTAGCCAGGCAAGAAGCATGTAATCTACATAGAGACATTTATAGGGCAACGATTATGCCACCCTTCCCCATAAGCCTTAATTGTGAGCACATTTTGGAAATAAAGCATCTCCTCTGACAAATCCCGTACTCCTCCTCAAAATCTAAAGGTGAAGCATTACCACTCTGCTGGTAATGGGGAAAGCTGTGTGACGAATGCATTGCCCTACACACATCTTCCAGTTCGCTGGAGAAACAACGTCCTGAAAACAGTATGAGGTTGAAATGAGAGAAGGAGAGACAGAGAGTGACGGAGAGAGAATGAGAGAGTGACGGAGAGAGAGATGTGCACAGTCAATGCAATACTGTATGTCAGAAATATTAAGTTGACTCGTTGATGTCCAAAACCTCTCTTGGTAACTAATAACACTCGGTTGTCATCAGACCGGGTTGAACCCAAAGGAAGCAGCATTCTTGAAGCTATAGTGATCAAGTTAATGACAGGGAATGTTCTGTATGTAGCTACTCATGCACACGATAGTCTCCTACCACAGACTGGGAGCTGAATCTCAAAGGGAAGACAACGTTTCAACTCTTTCCCTTCAGTGCTTTTTGTCTTTGACTGTGCATGCACCGTTATCTTGAAATGAAACACACTTGACTGAGACCAATATTGTCTTATCTGGCATTCTCAGTCCCAGTTTACGTCTCGCTCAACACTTTATTTTGAGTAATCTGTTAATAGAACGTATAGATTATGAATAGCACCACATAATAATGAGGCTTTTTAACCTAGAAATGTGCAACCGAGAGATGCATGGACGTGGTGCGTTAGGAAGAGAAATCTCCTTTGATATGTATATTTCCAACTACTTTCTAAATAAGTAAAAAACTCTCTCCTCTCCAAATGCCACTCTTTTTTAAATACATTTCCAGCAGAGTTAGTCCTTTTATCAGGAATCAGTTTGTGTATTCATGTCTTCCGTCTACAGGAGTGTTGAGTCTCATCTAGTGGAGCTTTGATATAGACTGGCATTTTCATCTCCAATTTCTAGTGGGTGGTGTGTGGATATTTCCTCTTGTAAATATACATGTGTGACCGACTGCCTCGATTCGGTCTTATGTAGCAAAAATTGAAATTGTGTTTTTACATTGGATAAAAGTAGAGACTCAGAGCTAGAAAATGTTATATCATACACCGCAGCTGAGGAACAATGGGAAAGTAATTCTGCTTTTAAAGTTGATAAACTTGCAAACTTACTTTTGAGAAAATGGTCCTTAAATGTTTGGGTACATCTACTGGAGAGCTCTTCTTTGTCTACACCCATTCAGCATCATTCACACCCTCTTAAACCTTAGCTACGCCCATCTCTTTAACCTCTCTTTAACCTCTCTCTTTAACCTCTCTACGTAACAGCCAGTTGAATCCTGTGGCGCAATATTCAAATACCTTAGAAATGCTATTACTTCAATTTCTCAAACATATGACTATTTGACAGCATTTTAAAGACAAGACTCTCGTTAATCTAACCACACTGTCCGATTTCAAAAAGGCTTTACAACGAAAGCAAAACATTAGATTATGTCAGCAGAGTACCCAGCCAGAAATAATCAGACACCCATTTATCAAGCTAGCATATAATGTCACAAAAACCCAGAAGACAGCTAAATGCAGCACTAACCTTTGATGATCTTCATCAGATGACACACCTAGGACATTATGTTATACAATACATGCATGTTTTGTTCAATCAAGTTCATATTTATATCAAAAACCAGCTTTTTACATTAGCATGTGACGTTCAGAACTAGCATACCCCCCGCAAACTTCCGGCGAATTTACTAACAATTTACTAAATTACTCACAATAAACGTTCACAAAAAGCCTAACAATTATTTTAAGAATTATAGATACAGAACTCCTCTATGCACTCGATATGTCCGATTTTAAAATAGCTTTTCGGTGAAAGCACATTTTGCAATATTCTAAGTAGGTAGCCTGGCATCACAGGGCTAGCTATTTAGACACCCAGCAAGTTTAGCCTTCACCAAACTCCGATTTACTATTAGAAAAGTTTGATTACCTTTGGTGTTCTTCGTCAGAATGCACTCCCAGGACTTCTACTTCAATAACAAATGTTGGTTTGGTCCAAAATAATCCATAGTTATGTTCCAACAGCGGCGTTTTGTTCGTGCGTTCAAGACACTGGTAAATAAGGGTCATGCGCACGGCGCATTTCGTGACAAAAGATTTCTAAATATTTCATTACCGTACTTCGAAGCATGTCAACCGCTGTTTAAAATCAATTTTTATGCCATTTTTCTCGTAAAAAAGCGATAATATTCCGACCGGGAATCTGCAATTAGGTAAACAGACGAAAGAAAATAAATCACTGGGTCAACTCGGGCACGCGCCTAAGCCCTTTGTCCTCTGATCGGCCACTTGCCAAAGGCGATAATGTGTTTCAGCCAGAGGCTACCTCGATATCGTTCAGCTTTTTCCCGGGCTCTGAGAGCGTATGGGAGCCGTAGGAAGTGTCACGTTACAGCTAAGATCCTCAGTCTTCAATAAACAGAGGCAAGAACAACAACACCTTGTCAGACAGGCCACTTCCTGCATGAAATCTTCTCAGGTTTTTGCCTGCCATATGAGTTATGTTATACTCACAGACACCATTCAAACAGTTTTAGAAACTTTAGGGTGTTTTCTATCCAAAGCCAATAATTATATGCATATTCTAGTTACTGGGCAGGAGTAGTAACCAGATTAAATCGGGTACGTTTTTTATCCGGCCGTGTAAATACTGCCCCCTAGCCCTAACAGGTTAAGGATACACATATGAGGCCATGTGGTTAACACATGCTATATCAAATCAAATCTAAGTTTATTTGTCACATGCGCAGGATACAGAAGGTGTAAATGGTACACTGAAATGGTTACTGGCATAGCAGCAATATCAAACACAGAAAGTGTCCAGATAAAAAAATGTATAAATATTTTATCAGTATTACATGACACTTACCCGACACACTTGTCTAAATTGATGGGTGATGTGAAGGAAACGCATTAACCACCCCCCAGCCACATCTAGCTAACTGGATGGGTCACTATTGTCTAGACATGTGCACATGTTTATGAAATACAATAGATGGCTGAAATCACCCCCAAACACACCTGGCTAATTTGATGGGTCATGTAATAATCCGGCAAAAGTATTTTGTTTAGACACGTAGCTAGCTAGGTAGCTAGCTAGCTAAACAATTTACATTTTACATTTACATCATTTAGCAGATGCTCTTATCCAGAGCGACTTACAAATTGGTGCGTTCACCTTATGATATCCAGTGGAACAACCACTTTACAATAGTACATCTATATCTTTTTTGAGGGGGAGGGTAGGGGGGAGAGTTAGAGGGATTACTTAATCCTATCCCAGGTATTCCTTAGAGAGGTGGGGTTTCAGGTGTCTCCGGAAGGTGGTGATTGACTCCGCTGTCCTGACGTCGTGAGGGAGCTTGTTCCACCATTGGGGTGCCAGAGCAGCGAACAGTTTTGACTGGGCTGAGCGGGAACTGTGCTTCCGCAGAGGTAGGGAGGCGAGCAGGCCAGAGGTGGATGAACGCAGTGCCCTTCTTTGGGTGTAGGGACTGATCACAGCCTGAAGGTACGGAGGTGCCGTTCCCCTCACAGCTCCGTAGGCAAGCACCATGGTCTTGTAGCAGATGCGAGCTTCAACTGGAAGCCAGTGGAGTGTGCGGAGGAGTGGGGTGACGTGAGAGAACTTGGGAAGGTTGAACACCAGACGGGCTGTGGCATTCTGGATGAGTTGTAGGGGTTTAATGGCACAGGCAGGGAGCCCCGCCAACAGCGAGTTGCAGTAATCTAGACGGGAGATGACAAGTGCCTGGATTAGGACCTGTGCCGCTTCCTGTGTGAGGCAGGGTCGTACTCTGCAAATGTTGTAGAGCATGAACCTACAGGATCGGGTCACCGCCTTGATGTTAGCGGAGAATGACAGAGTGTTGTCCAGGGTCACGCCAAGGCTCTTAGCACTCTGGGAGGAGGACACAATGGAGTTGTCAACCGTGATGGCGAGATCATGGAACGGGCAGTCCTTCCCCGGGAGGAGGAGCAGCTCCGTCTTTCCGAGGTTCAGCTTGAGGTGGTGATCCGTCATCCACACTGATATGTCTGCCAGACATGCAGAGATGCGATTCGCCACCTGGTTATCAGAAGGGGGAAAGGAGAAGATTAATTGTGTCGTCTGCGTAGCAATGATAGGAGAGACCATGTGAGGATATGACAGAGCAAAGTGACTTGGTGTATAGCGAGAATAGGAGAGGTCCTAGAACTGAGCCCTGGGGGACACCAGTGGTGAGAGCACGTGGTGCGGAGACGGATTCTCGCCACGCCACCTGGTAGGAGCGACCTGTCAGGTAGGACGCACTCCAAGAGTGAGCCGCGCCGGAGATGCCCAACTCGGAGAGGGTGGAGAGGAGGATCTGATGGTTCACAGTATCAAAGGTATCAATGAACTGGCACAATCCCATCTCATACTACTACCCATACAAACATTGTCATAGCTGTAGTTTGAATCAAAAAATGAAACCCTCAGTGTTTCTGTTAGAATGGAATGGAAAATATTGTGACGGTCGGGAGTAGACTACAGCATAAGATAATTGGTGGATTCTAAATTAATATCTAAGGGGCATAACATTTCCACACCCTAAATGTAGTGTAACCAATACTCATTTCGCCTATGGTTGGCCTACAGTATATCTAAAAATATTGTTTTCAATGACGTGACTCTCCGACAATAATTACATTTAGAGGATGGGGGGATTCTAAATTAATATCTAAGGGGCATTTTTCTATTAGGATCTGTGAGAATATCTAAGGGGTGTTTATATAATTCTAAATTAATTAATAATAATAATAAAGCTTTGTTTAAAAATTAACAATATTTTGGAGATTCCGTTTTCATTTAACCTAGCGAGAAAAAGGCAATACGTGAACATGGTTGTAAATAAAGCCAGTATGTTATTTAGAATGATTTATTTTTGGAGAAACATAACTTGATTATTTAGCAGACATCACTTGCTTATCCTCTCTAGGGTAGGTGAGACGAAATCGTCCCACCTACGCAACAGCCAGTGGAATCCTGTGGCGCGATATTCAAATACCTTAGAAATGCTATTACTTCAATTTCTCAAACATATGACTATTTTACACCATTTTAAAGACAAGACTCTCGTTAATCTAACCACACTGTCCGATTTCAAAAAGGCAAAAGCAAAACATTAGATTATGTCAGCAGAGTACCCAGCCAGAAATAATCAGACACCCATTTATCAAGCTAGCATACAATGTCACATAAACCCAAACCACAGCTAAATGCAGCACTAACCTTTGATGATCTTCATCAGATGACACACCTAGGACATTATGTTATACAATACATGCATGTTTTGTTCAATCAAGTTCATATTTATATCAAAAACCAGCTTTTTACATTAGCATTGACGTTCAGAACTAGCATACCCCTTGCACACTTCCGGTGAATTTACTAAATTACTCACGATAAATGTGCACAAAAAACATAACAATTATTTTAAGAATTATAGATACAGAACTCCTCTATGCACTCGCTATGTCCGAGTGCATAGAGTAGTAATAACCAGATGAAATCGGGTACGTTTTTTATCCGGCCATGTAAATACTGGCCCCTAGCCCTAACAGGTTAACTGAAATTGTTGTTATTTTTCATGTTTTTGTCACGTCCTGACCGTTAGAAAAATGTTATTTTCTATGGTAGAGTAGGTCAGGGTGTGACAGGTTTTTTTTTCTAATTTAGATTTTCTATGTTGTTATGTTCTAGGTTTTGTATTTCTATGTTGGGTTTTGTTTGGGATGATCTCCAATTAGAGGCAGCTGGTCATTGTTGTCTCTAATTGGAGATCATACTTAAGTAGGTGTTTTTCCCACCTGGGTTTGTGGGAGATTGTTTTTGAGTAGTGTATGTTTCAACTCTGCGTCACGGTTTGTTGCTTTTGTTCGTTTAGTTTATTGTGTATGTATTGCATAGTTTCACAGTTTAATAAAGAAAATGTGGAATGATACACACGCTGCGCTTTGGTCCGCTCCTTTATCTTACGACAACCGTGACAGTTTTAACCCTCCTGTTGTGTTCGTTTCCTGTTAATTAATTCTGTGTTCCCGGTCCAAAATGACCGCCCCATTATAGCTGATTATTAATCCATAATAATACATATATAATGTTGTGTTAGATATTTTTATCAAGTTAAGTTCTTGTGAACTGTCACGACTCCCGCCAAAGTCGGTCCCTCTCCTTGTTCTGGCGGCGTTCGGCGGTTGACGTCACCGGTCTTCTAGCCATCGCCGCTCCACCTGTCATTTTCCATTTGTTTTGTCTTGTTTTCCCACACACCTGGTTTACATTACATTTACATTACATTACATTTAAGTCATACATCCCCTCATTACTCTACGTGTATATTATCCTCTGGTCCCCCCATGTCTGTGTGTAGTATTGTTTTTTCGTTACGTGTGACGCTTCAGGCTGGTTTTGCGCTGGGTATTTTTATAACCCGTGGGTTGGTTATTTGCACCATTTTGTGTATTTGTGTGCTATCGCTTTGTTCCTTGGGCCGGAGTGTTGTGACGCAGTTGCGTCCAGCTGTTTGTCCTCTGCCTGAATAAAGTGTGCCTGTTCACTCATCTCTGCTCTCCTGCATCTGACTCCCTTCGACCAGTTGCGCACACTCTGACATGAACATTACAAGTTTTGAACTTCTATTTGCTATTTATGGCCTGTAGGCCTCATTGACCTGAGCTCATACAACTTGTTTGAGTTAAAAAAGCATAATGTTGTCACGGCTGTGATAAGGAGTGGACCAAGATGCAGCGTTTGTGTTCCACACATTTATTTTAACCGTGAAACGTGATGCAATACATAAATACTTTAACTAACAAAAACAACAAACCGTGACGCAGAGAGGATTACACACTACTCACAAGATAATCACCCACAAACAACATGAAGAAACACCCCTACTAAATATGACCTCCAATTAGAGTCAACGAGGACCAGCTGCCTCCAATTGGAGGTCAATCCAATAAACCCCAACATAGAAATAGACAAACTAGAACTACAACATAGAAATAGAAAACAGAACACAAAAACACATCAACACCCTCTGTCGTGCCCTGACCACTCTACCATAGAAAATAACTTATATTGGTCAGGATGTGACAAATGTATGGATTATTTTGACTAAACAAATACTCAGATGAAACATATTGTGCTATTTATCACAGACTACTTTGTGTCAAAGTTTAACAGGGACTCTCTCCTCCTCACCAGTGTCATGATCAAAGATATGATCAAGAGCCTCATATTCCGTTTGGTCATTGTGCTGCCACAGAATGAATTGTGAGCAAAGCCTCAAAAAAACGTAATATACCAGAACTGTGAGAAAAGTTCTAGATATTATTGAAACAATGTTGTGATTGTGAGAATGGCAACAGGTGTGGTTCCCGTGGGGGAAAGATACTATTAGGGAAAGGTTCCTGTGGGGGTTGCCATGGAAGCCAAGAATGGGAGTGAGGTGTGTGTGTGTGTGTTCAAACACACATGCATGTGGGGGTCTGGAAGAGGAAGTGTGTCCATCTGATGAATGGGCATGTGCCTGAACTCAATGTTATACACCAATTGTAGTCTCACCCATTAATTTCTAATGACTGTTCATTTTTGACCGAGAACACCACAGGTCTACAAAAGTTAAATAAAACACCCCAAATTTAATGAAAATCATCAAAATGTATTTTGTGTGTTCAGATGCTCTGTGTGACAAAGTCATGGAACCTTATGACAATCAGATTAAATTAACTACATTTTTCAGAGTGAAAACTTGTAAATCGGTCCAATTTGACCGGAACACAACACCTAATTGATTGAGGTCAGTTTAATTATTTGAATTCCATTTAGTTCGTATTTTTTTATCTGTGACCTCAATGCCCGGTTTCTCTAGAGATAAATCAGATCAAGCCCAAACTGTGTGATGTAGTAGGGAGTTGTAGTTTCCAACAGGCCAATATTCTATATACTGTAGTTTAGCGCAGATAACATGGTAATTAACTACAATGTCCATAATCCATTGCTCACCTCTTTGTATGATCTGTGTTCGACACACGATTGAGAGGGATAGAGAGACAGTTGCTTTGTGAGGTACACTACATGACCAAAAAGTATGTGGACACCTGCTCGTTAAACATCTCATTCCAAAATCAAGAGCATTAATATGGAGTTGGTCACCGCTTTGCTGCTATAACAGCCTCCACTCTTCTGGGAAGGCTTTCCACTATATGTTGGAACATTACTGCTGGGACTTGCTTCCATTCAGCCACAAGAGCATTAGTGAGGTCGGGCACTGATGTTGGGCGACTAGGCCTGGATCGCAGTCAGCGTTCCAATTCATCCTGAAGGTGTTTGATGGGGTTGAGTACAGGGCTCTGTGCGTGCCATTTAAGTTCTTCCACAGCGATCTCAACAAACCATTTCTGTATGGACCTCTCTTTGTGCACTGGGGCATTGTTATGCTGAAACAGGAAAGGGCCTTTCCCCGAACTGTGGCCAAAAATTTAGAAGCACAGAATCGTCTAGAACGTCATTATATGCAGTATCCATGAACCATGGAAATCAGCCCCAGACCATTTTTGCTCCTCCACCAGATGTTACAGTTGTCACTATGCATTGGGGCAGGTAGAGTTCTCTTGGCATCCACCAAACCCAGATTCGTCGATCGGACTGCCAGATAGTGAAGTGTGATTCATTACTTCAGAGAACGCATTTCCACTGCTCCAGAGTCCAATGGGGACGAGCTTTACACCACTCCTGCCGATGCTTGGCATTAAACATTGTGATCTTAGGCTTCTGTGCGGCTGCTCGGCCATGGAAACCCATTTCATGAAGCTCCTGACGAACAGTTATTGTGCTGACGTTGCTTCCAGAGGCAGTTTCGAGTGTTGCAACTGAGTACTGCTTCAGCACTCAGCAGTCCCGTTCTGTGAGCTTGTGTGGCCTGCCACTTTGCGGAGGAGCCGCTGTTGCTCCTAGACATTTCCACTTCACAATAACAGCACTTAGCAAGGCAGAAATTTCACTAAGTGACTTGATGGAAAGGTGGCATTCTATGACGGTACCCCGTTGAAAGTCACTGAGCTCTTCAGTAAGGCCATTTTACTGCCAATGTTTGTCTATGGAGACTGCATGGTTGTGTGCTTGATTTTTTACACCTGTCAGCAATGGGTGTGGCTGAAATAGCTGAATCCACTAATTTGAAGGAGTGTCCACATACTTTTTTATATATAGTGTCTCTACCTGAAAATACACTGCTCAAAAAAATTAAGGGAACACTAAAATAACACATCCTAGATTTGAATGAATGAAATAATCTTATTAAATACTTTTTTCTTTACATAGTTGAATGTGCTGACAACAAAATCACACAAAAATAATCAATGGAAATCCAATTTATCAACCCACGGAGGTCTGGATTTGGAGTCACACTCAAAATTAAAGTGGAAAACCACACTACAGGCTGATCCAACTTTGATGTAATGTCCTTAAAACCTGTTGGGGCTAGGGGGCAGCATTGAGAATTTTGGAAAAAATATGTGCCCATTTTTAACTGCCTCTTACACCAACTCAGAAGCTAGAATATGCATATTATTGTTCAGGTTTGGATAGAAAACACCCTAAAGCTTCTAAAACTGTTTGAATGGTGTCTGTGAGTATAACATAACTCATATGGCAGGCAAAAACCTGAGAAGATTTCATGCAGGAAGTGGCCTGTCTGACAAGGTGTTGTTGTTCTTGCCTCTGTTTATTGAAGACTGAGGATCTTAGCTGTAACGTGACACTTTCTACGGCTCCCATACGCTCTCAGAGCCCGGGAAAAAGCTGAACGATATCGAGGTAGCCTCTGGCTGAAACACATTATCGCCTTTGGCAAGTGGCCGATCAGAGGACAAAGGGCTTAGGCGCGTGCCCGAGTTGACCCAGTGATTTATTTTCTTTCGTCTGTTTACCTAATTGCAGATTCCCGGTCGGAATATTATCGCTTTTTTACGAGAAAAATTGCATAAAAATTGATTTTAAACAGCGGTTGACATGCTTCGAAGTACGGTAATGAAATATTTAGAAATCTTTTGTCACGAAATGCGCCGTGCGCATGACCCTTATTTACCAGTGTCTTGAACGCACGAACAAAACGCCGCTGTTGGAACATAACTATGGATTATTTTGGACCAAACCAACATTTGTTATTGAAGTAGAAGTCCTGGGAGTGCATTCTGACGAAGAACACCAAAGGTAATCAAACTTTTCTAATAGTAAATCGGAGTTTGGTGAAGGCTAAACTTGCTGGGTGTCTAAATAGCTAGCCCTGTGATGCCAGGCTTCCTACTTAGAATATTGCAAAATGTGCTTTCACCGAAAAGCTATTTTAAAATCGGACATATCGAGTGCATGGAGGAGTAATGTATCTATAATTCTTAAAATAATTGTTATGCTTTTTGTGAACGTTTATCGTGAGTAATTTAGCAAACTGTTAGTATGCTTTTTCGGGGGTATGCTTTTTCTGAACGTCACATGCTAATGTAAAAAGCTGTTTTTTGATATAAAAATGAACTTGATTGAACAGACATGCATGTATTGTATAACATAATGTCCTAGGTGTGTCATCTGATGAAGATCATAAAAGGTTAGTGCTGCATTTAGCTGTGGTTTGGGTTTATGTGACATTATATGCTAGCTTGAAAAATGGGTGTCTGATTATTTCTGGCTGGGCACTCTCCTGACATAATCTAATGTTTTGCTTTCGTTGTAAAGCCTTTTTGAAATCGGACAGTGTGGTTAGATTAACGAGAGTCTTGTCTTTAAATAGCTGTAAAATAGTCATATGTTTGAGAAATTGAAGTAATAATATTTCAAACGATTCAAAAATCGCGCCACTGGATTGAAGTGGCTGTTACGTAGGTGGGACGAATTCGTCCCACCTGCGCCAGAGAGGTTAAAATAAGTCAAAATTAGGCTCAGTAGTGTGTGTGGCCTCCATGTGCCTGTATGACCTCCCTACAACGCCTGGGCATGCTCCTGAGGAGGTGGCGGATGGTCTCCTGAGGGATCTCCTCCCAGACCTGGACTAAAGCATCCGCCAACTCCTGGACAGTCTGTGGTGCAACGTGGCATTGGTGGATGGAGCGAGACATGATGTCCCAGATGTGCTCAATTGGATTCAGGTCTGGGGAACGGGCGGGCCAGTCCATAGCATCAATGCCTTCCTCTTGCAGGAACTGCTGACACACACCAGCCACATGAGGTCTAGCACTGTCTTGCATTAGGAGGAATCCAGGGCCAACCGCACCAGCATATGGTGTCACAAGGGGTCTGAGGATCTCATTTCGGTACCTAATGGCAGTCAGGCCACCTCTGGCGAGAACATGGAGGGCTGTGTGGCCCCCCAAAGAAATGCCAACCCACACCATGACTGACCCACCGCCAAATCGGTCATGCTGGAGGATGTTGCAGGCAGCAGAACGTTCTCCACGGCGTCTCCAGACTCTGTCACGTCTGTCATATGTGCTCAGTGTGAACCTGCTTTCATCTGTGAAGAGCACAGGGCGCCAGTGGCGAATTTGCCAATCTTGGTGTTCTCTGGCAAATGCCAAACGTCCTGCACGGTGTTGGGCTATAAGCACAACCCCCACCTGTGGACGTCGGGCCCTCATACCACCCTCATGGAGTCTGTTTCTGACCGTTTGAGCAGACACATGCACATTTGTGGCCTGCTGGAGGTCATTTTGCAGGGCTCTGGCAGTGCTCCTCCTGCTCCTCCTTGCACAAAGGCGGAGGTAGCGGTCCTGCTGCTAGGTTGTTGCCCTCCTACGACCTCCTCCACGTCTCCTGATGTACTGGCCTGTCTCCTGGTAGCGCCTCCATGCTCTGGACACTACGCTGACAGACACAGCAAACCTTCTTGCCACAGCTCACATTGATGTGCCATCCTGGATGAGCTGCACTACCTGAGCCACTTGTGTGGGTTGTAGACTCCGTCTCATGCTACCACTAGAGTGAAAGCACCGCCAGCATTCAAAAGTGACCAAAACATCAGCCAGGAAGCATAGGAACTGAGAAGTGGTCTGTGGTCCCCACCTGCAGAACCACTCCTTTATTGGGGGTGTCTTGCTAATTGCCTAAAATTTCCACCTGTTGTCTATTCCATTTGCACAACAGCATGTGAAATGTATTTTCAATCAGTGTTGCTTCCTAAGTGGACAGTTTGATTTCACAGAAGTTACATTGTGTTTAAGTGTTCCCTTTATTTTTTTGAGCAGTATACATGATCTAAGCGATTAATAGTTGGTATTCAGAAGTTATAAAAGTATGGCTTATTTACTTTGACAAACCACTCAAATTGTGATTTTGTCAGACAAAATAGGCAGAGAGATGAGACGATGACTTGGAATGAAATAATATAGTAATCAAATAAAACAAATATACACAACAGCTAAACTATTTTATTGAAAGGAATGTCAATAAATGATGGTTAATAAGTGATAAGCAGGGCAGTCACTGTCATCATGGGAGTTATATTAATTGTTTTTGTCTGTTTTGCTACAGCATTCAACATATTATCGAAACCGAAATCAAAAACCGTGATTATTTTTTAAATAATCTAACCGAAACCAAACCGACCTCAAAAAACACTAATCACTGATCACTACTGCTTAGCTATCATTAGCTGAATAGTTGAGAAGATGTTAAATATGGAAAATCATGTTCAGTCTAAGTATGCTACTCCTGGTGTGCTCTAATGTCAAGGTGTCAGGTAGACTAAATGAGCTTCCTTAAATGATAACGCTCTCTATTGTTGCACTAAAGTACCTGGCACTAATATTTTGATGGTGCTGAAGTTGATTAACTGGGTTGTCTGCCTCCCATACATCAATGCCTTTTCAGAGGCTTAGCCACAAAAGCGATGGCTAAACCTTTATGAAAACTTCTACAAATGTCAACAAAATCTCAAAGGGTGTTCTGTTTTTCCGGCACAAACATCCTTTATGGAAATAATGCATGTTCCATCACTCTCCATATCAAAAGGTTTACATACACTGACATGTCCATTTGTCTTTGACACACGACACGGGCAAACAGGCAGGACTTTCGAGTTTCCACATTATGGGGAGCCGGGGACATTTTATTGGATTACATGCTGAGTCAGAGTCAGGATGGAAGAGAGAGAGAGTAAGATAGTGTGACAGAGCAAGGGAGGAAAGAGGTTGTGGGTGAAAGAGGGAGAGAGAAAGCGAGGGAGAGTAAAGAGAGCGAGGGAGAGAAAGAAAGCGAAGGAGAGAAAGAGAGTGAGGCAGAGAACAAGAAAACGAGGGAGATAAAGAGAGCGAGGGAGAGAAAGAGAGAGTAAGATATAAAGAGAAAGAGAGGGAGAGAAAGAGAGAGATTGTTTCATGGCAAAACATACTGAGACACACACACACACATTAGCATTGTACCACACATATGTCCAGAGAAATTAATATTTAAAGGTTAAGGCGTCTGTTCTAATAGTGTACTAAGTAGCTGTACTAAGTTGTTACCATAGGGTCATCAGGCTGCATTAGGGAACACACACAGATATATACGATCCCCGTAGTATTCCTCTGTGGGGATTAGGATTGAATTATTTATGCCACTATGTGCAACATTTTAGTAGGTGTCAGATGCTCACTCACAGAGGCAAGCTAACGGAGGATAAGCTGGGGAAATGACAGTAGCCTCATGTTATTTAAATGCCTGTATTTATTTTCTCCTGCCCCCACCCTGGGAGCCAGGGCCAAAGGATGAAACAAAATGTCTTCTTAAAAAATACAATTAAAATGAAGTTGGGATGATTCATACCACTGTACTAAAAGGGACTGAAAGGGGCTTGCTTTGAAGCTCCAAACTTCACTTTGTCCCAATGGGAAGTGACTGCTCCACCCAGCACGTCTGATGTATTACCAGAAACATAGGGTTTCTGACCCTCTTTAATTAAGCAAGGAACATTTTTTATTTTTTTTGTGAAATCCATGTCAAGTGTCAAATCTTTAATCATGTTTTTGTTTTTGCACAAATGAAAATGGATGGACATTTTGAACTTCCCAAATGAACAGTGGGCCAGGTTAATAGTGGCTTCTATTCTGCACAATTTGTACAGTTAGTAATTTCTAATATCATTAGGGAAATTGGGTGTGAGGGGATTTATTTGTTTATTCATTTAATAAATCATTTAAACTCATTCTGAATCTTAAGTAGGCGGGTGGAAGATGAATCGCCAGGCTACTATGCCCTTATAAACTGGAACCGGAATAAATCAGGCAATAAACAACATGTTTTGCATAGTGTTAATTACTAGTGTTTTTAATTTGTCCGGTTCAGGCCTGGCGCACTTCAGATGTCACAGCACTGGTCTCCATAGAGTATAATGAACAATGAATTTCAGGATACAAATCTAACTCATGTTATGTACAGGTAACTGCCAAAGTAATGGAAACACCAGTAAATGAGGAATATAAAAGTATATTGAAAGCAAGTGCTTTCACAAAGGTCTGGTTCCTGAGTTAATTAAGCAATTAACCTGGCACCATTCCTAAGGTGAAGCATGGTGGTGGCAGCATCATGCTGTGGGATTTTTTTTCAGTTACTGGAAGACTAGTCAGGATCGAGGGAAAGATGAACGGAGCAAAGTACAGTGAGATTCTTGATGAAAACCTGCTCCAGAGCACTCAGGACATCAGACTGGGGTTAACCATCCAACAGGATAACGACCATAAGCACACAGCCAAGACAACGCAGGAGGAGCTTCGGGACAAGTCTTTGAATGTCATTGAGTGTCCCAGCAAGAGCCAAGGACTTAAACCCGATCGAACATCTCTGGAGAGACCTGAAAATAGCTGTGCAGCGACGCTCCCCACTCAACCTGACAGAGCTTGAGAGGATCTGCAGAGAAGAATGGGAGAAACTCCCCAAATACAGGTGTGCCAAGCTTGTAGCGTAATACCCAAAAACACGCGAGGCTGTAATCCCTGCCAAAGGTGCTTCTCAAAGTACTGAGTAAAGTGTCTGAATATTTATGTAAATGTGATATTTCCGGGGTTTTTTTTTTTTACAAATTTGCTAACATTTGTAAAAACCTATTTTTGCTTTGTCATTAGGGGGTATTGTGTGTTGATTGATAAGGGGGGGGAAACTATTTATTACATTTTAGAATAAGGCTGTAACGTAGCAGAATGTGGAAAAGGTTGAGGGGTCTGAATACTTTTCGATTGAACTGTAGCTCTAATTTGCAACATGCAGAAATGCATTGGTCTGTCTATCCAGAGTAGGGCGCTGACTGTGACACAGTAGAGGGTGTGGAGGGTAATGAACAGTATTTTAACTATGTATTTTAACCTCGGAGCCTGTCACAGCTGACCTTCCGTCAACCCGACCATAGTCTAATTTCTCCCCGTTTTTTTCTCCATCTATCCCTTCCTCCTCCGTCCCTCCCCCCTCTCCTTTTTTCTTCTGCTGGGAGATAGAGAGAGAGAGAGAGAGGACTATGGGGATGGGATGTGTAAGAATTGTCAGGCAGAGATGTTTACATGAAAAGGTGTTAGTCGTTGAAAGTTTCACGATGACCCTGTACATTTCTTTCTCTCTTTCTATTTCTCTCTCTCACTTGCTAAATCTGTGCGAGGGGGCGACTGGGGGCGTTATTGACTAGCCTTGGAGCCTACATCTTCACCTGTGTGTGACCTTGAGGGCTTTTTGCCTCTATTTTGTCTTTATTCGTCTTCCTCTTTCTCTTTCACATTTACCCCCCCCCTCTCTATCGTCTTCTCTCCCTCCCTCTCTCTCTCCCTCCCTCCCTCCCTCCCTCCCTCCCTCCCTCCCTCCCTCCCTCCCTCCCTCACACACTTCATTTCTCTTTATTCTCTCTCAATTCAATTTCAATTCAAAGGGCTTTATTGGCATGGGAAACATACTGTATGTTTTCATTGCCAAAGCAAGTGAAATAGAGAATCTCTCTCGCTCACTGTCTGTCTCCTGCTCTTTCTCTCCCTGAAGTGACAGAAGGAAGGAAGGAAGTTTGTGTAAATCAAGTTTTTTTTTCGGTTGTGCGCTGATAAGTACAAAAGGGAGGGGGGGGGGGCATAGGATGAGTTTGAGGCCTCCACAGCTCCTCTCCTTTATGTGCCCTGCTTAGATTTATGAGTCTCCATCTCTCTATCTCTCTCTCTCTGTCTTTCATACTGCATTTTCAACATTTATCAATATCGATCGTGCCCTGCACTTAAAATCCTCCCTATGATAATTGCTGTTTCAGTTCTTATAGGTACTAATGTGTGGAGGGAGGGTTGGGGAGGAGGGTGGATTGGTGATTTAAAACTGTTTGAAAGCTTTCAGTAATTACACATGAATAATCCATGGACATCTTGACACGGAATCTCTCTTTCACACAGACAGCGTTATCTAGGTAAAATCCCCCTCTAATGTCCCTTACACTATATTCTAATAATAATAGTAATAATAGTAATATTCTGATGCCACATTGTATCTTCACTCTAGGTTGTTATGGGTGTTGATTAAGATCTGATTAGATTTTATTAGGATCCCCATTAGCCGATGCCAATGGCGACAGCTAGTCTTACTGGGCTCCGTCACGAAAAAAGTCATTACAGACAAAATACTTTACAATTTAGATACATTTAAAAACATTAACATGTAGTGTGTGTGTGTGTGTGTGTGTGTGTGTGTGTGTGTGTGTGTGTGTGTGTGTGCATCTATCAGTTACAGATACATGTCAGTACATATACACAACAAGAGGAGCACACCTGGGCACTGTGCTGTGACCGGCTGGTTTTGGAGATGGTGTGCTGCTGATGGGCCTGTCCTGACCCTCACCACTTGATTGATGGTTGTGAGAGCACTGTGCTGGTTGATGGTCTTCAATCCATTGGGTTCGATCACTTAACGAACTTGACTGGGAAGGAAGAGGAGGAGGACACCAAAATACAGACACAGGGAATTTAGATGGTTTTCTGTATTTTAGTCAAGTGTTGTTGGGGTGGCAGGTAGCCTAGTGGTTAGAGCATTGGGCCAGTAACCGGAAGGTTGCTAGATCTAATCCCCGAGCTGACAAGGTAAAAATCTGCTGTTCTGCCCCTGAACAAGGCAGTTGACCCACTGTTCCTAGGCTGTCATTGTAAATAAGAATTTGTTCTTAACAGACTAGCCTAGTTAAAAAAAAATATGGTATGTATCATAGTTGCTATACTTTACTGACAGGACACTAGCATTTCCTGACTGTCTGAAAAATGACCAATAAAAGTGTTTCTTTAGGTTATTGAATTATAAAAACAGAGATTATGAATTCAGTAAAAAAAAATCCCTTTGTGTGTAAAACCGAACTAAAGAAAATCCCTTCGTTGCCCTTCGGCATATATAGGAGCACAGATGTCACATATAACGAAGCATTATCACAAACAAACAAGGAAAGGTGTAGCAAACAGAAGCTGATTTTATGGTGAAATAATATAATTTAATTTCCACACAGTGCAAGTGAAATTAGTTGTTCCACTGCAGCCCAGAATGCCACATAAATAATTATGCAAGGGTGACTAATTTGGAAAAAGCGTATGCTAAGTACACAAATTCCCTTTCTTCTCTCTGCCCCGGGGTTCCAGAAGAATAACACTCGACCTAGTGACAGAGGCAACATCAAGCTCCTGAAATTAACATAGCAAATTACCTGAAGAAAAGGCACAATAAATAATTACGATCTTATCTCCTCTAAGTACGGGAGACGAGGAGAAAGCGGCCAATGAAAATATCCTCGTTAATCTTCCGTACCCTCGGATAAACTTTTAACAGGAAGCCATCTTTCCACCCGCTTTGTAGGGGTCAGAACAAGGGCGCAACCGCCTTAACTCTTTTAGGGGAAATCTCTGACTGATGTAGAGAGAGCTACACACCTGACCTTGGATTGAACTCAATTTGGCTTTCCATCTTGTTTTGTTTCTGTATTCAATCAGATCTACAGAGAGGTGTGTCGCTCTCAATTTCCCCACCTTTTTGTCCCTTTTTCCTCCAATTAAAGCAGTGGTGCTTTAGTTTGGAGTGACCTCCTCCAAACATTGTTGTGGTGAGGAAGACAGGAAGTTGAAAAGGAACAGAGGGCATCAATCAGGTGTTACCCTCAACTGCCACCTGTGTAAGGTGTCCTTAAGGCTGTCAGTGATACTGTCACTCTTATTTACATTTACGTCATTTAGCAGACGCTCTTATCCAGAGCGACTTACAAATTGGTGCATTCACCTTATGATATCCAGTGGAACTGTAATGGTTGTCGTCGGGAATGGAGGACCAAAACGCAGCAGGAATGTGGATGCTCATCTTGTATTTATTTTAAATCAACGTGAACACCAAAATAACAAAAAACGAAGAACTCACGAACAACAAAACAGTCTTGTCATGCTCACACACGCAAACCAAGAAACACACGCAAAACAAGAAACAATCTCCCACAAACACTTAACCAAACACATACCCATATATAGGACTTTCAATCAGAGGCAACTAGAAAACACCTGCCTCCAATTAAGAGTCCAACCCCAATAAACTAGACAAAGAAATACAAAAGACTAGAGACCACATAGAAATACAAACATAGAACATAACCCCAAAAAACCCGGAAATAATAAATCAAACACCCTACTACATAAAACACCACCCCGAACCACATAAACAAAATACCCTCTGCCACGTCCTGACCAAACTACAATAACAAATAACCCTTATACTGGTCAGGACGTGAGAGGAACAACCACTTTACAATAGTACATCTATATCTTTTTTTTTGGGGGGGGGGGTAGAAGTATTACTTTATCCTATCCCAGGTATTCCTTGAAGAGGTGGGGTTTCAGGTGTCTCCGGAAGGTGGTGATTGACTCCGCTGTCCTGGCGTCGTGAGGGAGCTTGTTCCACCATTGGGGTGCCAGAGCAGCGAACGGTTTTGACTGGGCTGAGTGGGAACTATGCTTCCGCAGAGGTAGGGGGGCCAGCAGGCCAGAGGTGGATGAACGCAGTGCCCTTGTTTGGGTGTAGGGCCTGATCAGAGCCCTTATGGAGAGTTGATACATATACTATATAATCCTGAGGTGTTTATTTCAGACACATGTTTGGTAATACTAGGTAGGTTTAAGCTGTGTACCACAGTGTCTGTATTCTCTATGTGAGAGTGCAGTAAGAGGCGAGGAGACTGACAAAATGTGATCTGGCCCAAGATACCAAAATACTATTAAGCACATAACCTTACCATACAGTACCATACCTTACCTATAGTAGCTTACCTTACCGTACCTTACCTATAGTAGCTTACCTTACCACACCTTACCTACAGTAGCTTACCTTACCGTACCTTACCTTACCTACAGTAGCTTACCTTACCATACCTTACCTTACTTACATTAGCTTACCTTACCTATATTAGCTTACCTTACCATACCTTACCTACAGTAGCTTACCTTACCATACCTTACCTTACCTACATTAGCTTACCCTACCTTACCGTACCTTACCTACAGTAGCTAACCCTGTACATTACCTCCCCTCTCTGCAGAAGGTACAGTTTGAATGTGTTCTCATGTGCCCTCCTGTCCTCAACTTCCCAGTCATTAGTCTCTGTCTGAGCGATCATAACATGAAGGTAGACAGTGTGTCCGCCTCTGAGGATCCCAGCCTCCTACAGCAAGGACAAAACCAACAAGATGTTCAGATCAGAGAACAGGGAGCGGGGGCATCATCTGTCCTAGTTTCTCGATGGGAGTAATACACCTCCAGCTCAACTTCAAATTGGCCTCAGATATTTTTTCTCTCTCCTCTATCGGTCTGTCAGATGACTCACTTCGCCGTGCACCTTGGCGAGCCCTCTGACGATGGTGTGCTGTAGATGAAAGGGGCGGAGCCAGCCTTTCACCGTGGCCTGGACGGGTCACTCTATGCACACACAATATATGTCAGTTGTTGATGGACTCAGCAAGGACTCAGCAACAGGACCTGGGATTTGAAGGCCGGGATATAAATCACAATTACCAGGGCTAGAGAGTGACTGGCCGCCACACAGTCTCTCCAAATAATCCTCTATCTTCTCTACCCTTGCTGAATGTCACACAGAGAATAGTGATTTGTGTGGCCCCAGTAGCAGGCAGCACAGACAGGCAGCACAGACAGGCAGCACAGACAGGCAGCACAGACAGGCAGCACAGACAGGGCAAAGGAAAGGTAGTGTGTGAAGGCAAGAGGCAGAAGTTCAATAGACAGGAGACAAAGGGAAGGGAGCAGCCTGGTCGGTGTGTCCTCTGCTTGAGCTAATGACCTGGGTAATTATGAGTGTGTGTGTGTGTGTGATTGTCAGAGCCAGGCTTTGCCTCCCCTCCCCTAACCTCACTGCCGGGTGACAGAGACAGGTATTTGTCATAACCATTAGTGAGTGATTAGGGAGCTGCTTCCTTCTCTGTTTTTATCACCTCGTGTCGCAGTGGATTAGAGAATTAAAGCATGGCTGTCAGGGAAGAGAGGGAGGTCTGTTGGCAAACTGAGACAGAACAAACCAGAGAATAAAACACACTGATAGAGGACACATACCCATGCGCTCACACACACATAGGGTCTTGTACGGGAGTCACCTCTTGGCCCATAATGAGGCATTGTCTTTGAGGCTGGTGGGCTGACAGTCTCAGGTCACCTGGAGTCAAGGTCATGGGGTCAAGGTCATGGTGCTCATCAAGAGTGTGTGCAGAAGTCTGGAGCCGCCTGTCAGTCCAGCTCAGTCTGAGTGAGAGAGAGAGAGAGAGAGAGAGAGAGAGAGAGAGAGAGAGAGAGAGAGAGAGAGAGAGGGAAGGAAGGAAGGTGGGACAGGGAGAGAGAGATAGAGGGGGGTTGGAAGAGGGCGAGGAGGGAAGGAAGGTGGGAGAGGGAGAGAGAGGGTGTGAAAGTGAGAGAGGGGGAAGGTGGGAAAGTGAGAGAGATAGAGAGAGGGGGGGTTGGGAGAGGGCGAGGGAGGAAGGAAGGTGAGAGAGGGAGAGAGAGAGAGAGAGAGAGAAGGTGGAGGAAGGTGGGAGAGGGAGAGAGAGGGGGAAGGTGGGTGAGAGAGAGGGGGGAAGGTGGGAAAGGGAGTGAGAGAGAGGGGGAAGGACGGTGCGGGGAGAGCAAGACAGAGAGAGTGGGAGAGGGAGACAGAGAGGGGGAAGGAAGGTTGGAGAGAGAGAGAGAGAGATCAGCAATGATATTGTCAATGTTAATGTTCACCTGGGTTAAATTCTTGCTATATGCTGTAAGTACCATGAAAATTAATGCAATTCATTTCCCACTTGAACACAATAAAAAAATCTACCTTTGAACCGTGTGAATTTTGGCTTGATGTTTTAGTTAATCGACAGGGCTCCATGCTGATCCTTTTTACAAGGAGCCCATGTGCGCCTAAGTAAAACAATGTAGGCACACACAAAGACATTTAGGAGCACAATTAAAAACAATTGAGGTAATAATGCTAGAAACCCCCAAAAAATCTTGGCACGTTGGTGCTCCGAAATTTAAATCCGGGTCGCATTTCAAAATATTTAGGCACATATTTGAGTAAAATGGTCACACTGTAGAGCGCTGATCTACAGCGTTCACAGTGACGGCGTTCACAGTGATAGCGTTCACAGTGATAGCGTTCACAGTGATGGCCTCTCAATCCCCAATCACTTTGCCACTTGTTGAGACCTGTATTAAACCGCTGTATCAGGATCTACTATGGTATTAGACAAACAGGATTAATGTGTTTTGGAATAGGCTCATTAGCATTCATTGCCCATGCAAGTGGATGTTGATGGCGAATGGTTGACAAGCACATCATTTAATATGTAGCTTTGTTCGTCCAACTTGCTCAGTCTGGAAATGTGGCACTTGAGGAGAGAAAATAAAATGTTTTCTGTGTTGCTATATGACCCCCACAGGTGTCACAGGACTCATCTGAAGGTAACCGGTACCGGTAAAAAAAATGATGGAAGGATATAAGTAAAGAACAAACCAGTGCTGAAGTACTGGAGACTGGTCTGAGTCTGGTCTCAGTGTTGTAGTACTGGAGACTGATCTGAGTCTGGTCTCAGTGTTGTAGTACTGGAGACTGGTCTGAGTCTGGTCTCAGTGTTGTAGTACTGGAGACTGGTCTGAGTCTGGTCTCAGTGTTGTAGTACTGGAGACTGGTCTGAGTCTGGTCTCAGTGTTGTAGTACTGGAGACTGATCTGAGTCTGGTCTCAGTGTTGTAGTACTGGAGACTGGTCTGAGTCTGGTCTCAGTGTTGTAGTACTGGAGACTGGTCTGAGTCTGGTCTCAGTGTTATGGTACTGGAGACTGGTCTGAGTCTGGTCTCAGTGTTGTAGTACTGGAGACTGGTCTGAGTCTGGTCTCAGTGTTGTAGTACTGGAGACTGGTCTGAGTCTGGTCTCAGTGTTATAGTACTGGAGACTGATCTGAGTCTGGTCTCAGTGTTGTAGTACTGGAGACTGATCTGAGTCTGGTCTCAGTGTTGTAGTACTGGAGACTGGTCTGAGTCTGGTCTCAGTGTTGTAGTACTGGAGACTGGTCTGAGTCTGGTCTCAGTGTTGTAGTACTGGAGACTGATCTGAGTCTGGTCTCAGTGTTGTAGTACTGGAGACTGGTCTGAGTCTGGTCTCAGTGTTGTAGTACTGGAGACTGGTCTGAGTCTGGTCTCAGTGTTGTAGTACTGGAGACTGATCTGAGTCTGGTCTCAGTGTTGTAGTACTGGAGACTGGTCTGAGTCTGGTCTCAGTGTTATAGTACTGGAGACTGATCTGAGTCTGGTCTCAGTGTTGTAGTACTGGAGACTGGTCTGAGTCTGGTCTCAGTGTTGTAGTACTGGAGACTGGTCTGAGTCTGGTCTCAGTGTTGTAGTACTGGAGACTGGTCTGAGTCTGGTCTCAGTGTTATGGTACTGGAGACTGGTCTGAGTCTGGTCTCAGTGTTGTAGTACTGGAGACTGGTCTGAGTCTGGTCTCAGTGTTGTAGTACTGGAGACTGGTCTGAGTCTGGTCTCAGTGTTGTAGTACTGGAGACTGGTCTGAGTCTGGTCTCAGTGTTATAGTACTGGAGACTGGTCTGAGTCTGGTCTCAGTGTTGTAGTACTGGAGACTGGTCTGAGTCTGGTCTCAGTGTTGTAGTACTGGAGACTGGTCTGAGTCCAGACCACATATTGAGTGTGTCGGTCTTGTCTCAGTGCTGGATACATTTGTACTCGGTCTTGCCTCGGTCTTGATTCGGTCTCCGACAGTGACGATTTGTAATTTCTTTCGGAGACCAGAGGAGTAAAAAAACGAATAATTATCAGCTTCCATTCAGTCAGTGCATAAAACCACTTTGCCAGGCCAAATATATACACTCCTTTCTTGAAACATTAATATCATAACAGCCTTTATATCTATTATAGACATGTTTGCGCAGTGGCGAACTTATAGGCCTTCAGTGTGTGACAGGTTTGTGATTCTGAAAGGACAGCAACTGTAATACCAGCGCACTCATGTAGGAGATTGCACTTTTTGTAAAACACAAAGGGCCAGTGGTGTAGTGGAGGGAATACACAGGAATAATTCGTATAGTCACTTTATTTTCATTAGGAACTGTGTATACTCACTTCTTAAATCCCTACTGATGCGTATCAAAGTAGTGTAGAGGAGGTGTATGACTTATCAATTCTGTAGTACAAAAGAGAAATCATGCACAATGTAGCCTACACAATCGCAAAGCACGTGAAATATATTCAAATGCGTGCCGCACACACAGCCTAGCTTCATCGGAATTTCATCTACAGGCAGCAAGAGTGTGTAGCTCTCAACTGGTTTTGGCATGGAGCAGCTGACAGAAGAATGACATCGGTAGCTGGTTGGGTAGGAAAGATGTTTCAATTCATGATATCTACCAGTAAATGCTAACTAAGGCAACAATGGGTATGTAAACCTGGTGTTGAAAAAGGTTAGTCTGAAGTGTTGGTTAGTAGGCTAGATGTGCGGTTTGCATCAGGGGCGTAGAGGACAGAGGCCCACCCGCTGGGGAGCCAGGCCCTGCCAGGCCCTTCCAATCAGATTGATGTGGTTTAAGCATTGTTGTGGACTTAGACCTTCACATTTCTGTATTATTTCTATAAAAAAAGGTGTGATATTGAGGAATCTCATGAAACTCTTAAATAAACATAGTAAACATAAGATTTTTCACATAGGATGCCTGGCCTTTGCTGGGCTGGCCGTTTGGGACCTTTTTGGCAATATTAGAGTATACCCACTTCTCCAGGCACCACTACACCACTGCATTGTTGGCAGAAATGATGGATGTAGTTCAATGCATGATTAATATAATTCACCAATACATTTCTTGGTAGTCCAAAAAACAATGCTATATGGTTATAAATCACAGCTGGCCTGGTACATTGTTTGCTGCCTCCATTCGAAATACACAGTTTCAGTTTCAATGACTTAAAACCTCTCTGGGACACACTATTCAACAGCCAGTGAAATAGCACGGTGGCAAATTCAAAACAACAATAATCTCATAATTCAAATTTCTCAAACATACAACTATTATATCCCATTTTAAAGATACACTTCCTGTTAATCCAACCACATTGTCCGATTTCAAAAAGGCTTTACGGCGAAAGCATAACATTAGATTATGTTAGGACAGTGCCTAAACAAGAAAAACCACACAGCCATTTTCCAAGCAAGGAGAGGAGTCACAAAAACCAGAAATACAGCTAAAATGAATCACTAACCTTTGATGATCTTCATCAGATGACACTCCCAGGACTCAATGTTACACAATACATGTATGTTTTGTTCGATAAAGTTCATATTTATATCCAAAAACCCATTTTACATTGGCGCGTGATGTTCAGAAAATGCATTGCCTCCAAACCTTCCGGTGAATGAGCACATCAATTTACAAAAATACTCATCATAAACGTTGATAAAATTTCCAACGGTAATTGAAAGAATTATAGATACACTTCTCCTTAATGCAACCTCTGTGTCAGATTTCAAAATAGCTTTATGGCAAAGCACATTGTTCAATATTCTGAGTACATAGCTCAGCCATCAAAGCAAGCTATACAGTTACCCGTCAAGTTCTGGAGTCAACAAAACTCAGAAATAGTATTGTAAATCTTCACTTACCTTTGCTGATATTCGTCGGAATGCACTCCCAGGACTCCCACTAGAAATGTTTGTTTTGTTCAATAAACTCCATATTTATGTCCAAATCCCTCCGTTTTGTTCGCACGTTCAGATCACTAATCCATAGGCATAATGTGCGAGCGCAAAACCCGAGACGAAAAGTCAAATAGTTCCATTACCGTTCATAGAAACATGTCAAACGATGTTTACAATCAATCTCTAGGGTCTTTTTTTAACATAAATCTTCGATAATATTCCAACCGGACAATAGCGTATTCATTACAGAGGAAAAAGAAGGAACGGCGCCCCTGCGTACCAGCGCAGTAAACAACTCATTGGTCCCAGGCTTGAGACAGCTCTTCCCTGTAACAGTAGAAGCATGAAACAAGGTTCTAAAGACTGTTGACATCTAGTGGAAGCCTTAGGAAGTGCAAAATGACCCCACAGACACTGTAGTTTGGATAGGCAATCACTTGAAAAACTACAAACCACTTCCTGGTTGGATTTTTTCTCAGGTTTTTGCCTGCCATATGAGTTCTGTTATACTCACAGACATCATTCAAACTGTTTTAGAAACTTCAGAGGGTTTTCTATCAAAATCTACTAATAATATGCATATCCTACCTTCTAGGCCCGAGTAGCAGGCAGTTTAATTTGGGCACATTATTCATCTGAATTTCCAAATACTGCCCCCTGTCACCAAGAATATATTCGGGACAAAATGGACGAATGTAACTAAGGCTGGGAATGTCAATGCAATCAAACTAGCAAGGGCAATGACCACAAGTCAGTCATAATGTGGCTAATAGACTAGCATATCTATTTATGTGGCAAGCTAAAAACAAGCATATCTATTGATGTAGCAAGCTAAAAACCCGGAGCCTAACGTTAGCTAGATACCTAGCTAGCTACTAGGAGGATGTCATGTCATGCCATTGGAGGACTGGGTGAGTGACTGACTTTTCCCCCTCATATCATTTTTTTCGGTGGCTATACACAGTTAGAGATGCAGGTGTCATTTGGTTACCTTGAGAGAACTTGAACGACTGTTATCCAGTTAGCATATCTCTTGCATTCACAAATTCACTCCGGCTATCTACTCCGATTTCAGAGAACTCTCGGCTAAGTGTGCCAGAGCGCAGAACAACTTTATGAATTTACGAATTTACGAACACCTACTGAATATGATCGGTGTCAGTAAACGTAGGCAAAAAAAGTAATAGCTTGTCAAGAACACTCTAGATAACATGTAAGCAGCCTAACCAGCTCTGCTAAGGTGAGTAAAATTGTCAGTGAGGTGTTCTCTCATTTGTGTCTGGAAGTACAATACCAGTCAAAAGTTTGTACACACCTACGGATGCAAGGGTTTTTCTTTAGATTTCCTATTTTCTACATTGTAGAATAATAGTAAAGAGATCAAAACTATGAAATAACACATATGGAATCATGTAGTAACCAAAAAATTGTTAAACAAATCCAAAAATATTTTATACTTGAGATTCTTCAAACACATCTCCATATCAACCGCCCTTTGCCTTGATGACAGCTTTGCACACTCTTGGAATTCTATCATCCTGCTTCACCTGGAATGCTTTTCCAACAGTGTTGAAGGACTTCCCACATACGCTGACCACTTGTTGTCTGCTTTTCCTTCCCTCTGCAGTCCAACTCATCCCAAACCGTCTCAATTGGGTTGAGGGTGGGTGATTGTGGAGGCCAGATCATCTGATGCAGCACTCCATCACTCTCCTTCTTGGTCAAATAGCCCTTACACAGCCTGGAGGTGTGTTGGGTCATTGTCCTGTTGAAAAACAAATGATAGTCCCACTAAGCGCAGGCTGCATCACATCCGGCCATGATTGTCAGTCCCCTAGGGTGGCGTACAATTGACCCAGCGTCGTCCGGGTTAGGCCATCATTGTAAATAATAATTTGTTCTTAACTGACTTGCCTATTTAAATAAAGGTGGAATAAAAGTTAAAAATGTAAAAGCGCAAACCAGATGGGATGGCGTATCGCTGCAGAATGCTGTGGTAGCCATGCTGGTTAAGTGTGCCTTGAATTCTAAATACATCACTGACAGTGTCACCAGCAAAGTACACCCGCAAAGTACCCCCACACCACCACACCTCCTTTTCCATGCTTCACGGTGGGAAACACACACACACAGAGATAATCCATTCACCTACTCTGAGTCTCACTAAGACACGACGGTTGGAACCAAAAATAAAAAATGTGGACTCATCAGACCAAAGGACAGATTTCCATCAGTCTAATGTCCATTGCTGGTGTTTCTTGGCCCATGCAAGTCTCTTCTTATTGGTGTCCTTTAGTAGTGGTTTCTTTACAGCAATTCGACTATGAAAACAGTTGATATGGAGATGTGTCTGTTAATTGAACTCTGTGAAGCATTTATTTGGGCTGCAATTTCTGAGGCTGGTAACTCTGTGAACTTATCCTCTGCAGCAGAGGTAACTCTGGGTCTTCCTTTCCTGTGACGGTCCTCATGAGAGCCAGTTTCATCATAGCGCCTGATTGTTTTTGATATTGCACTTGAAGAAACTTTCAAAGTTCTTGACATTTTCCGCATTGACTGACCTTCATCTCTTAAAGTAATGATGGTCTGTCATTTCTCTTTGCTTATCTGAGTTGTTCTTGCCATAATATGGTCTTGGTCTTTCACCAAATAGGGCTATCTTCTGTATACCAACCCCACCTTGTGTAAGGTTCTGTATTTATTTTCTTAGTCAACCTTGTGTTCTGTTTCGTTGTGTTCTTGAACGTAGCCCTGTCTTTAATTTTTGTTCATTGATTTCACCTGTGTTTGTTACTCACCTGGTCTCATCAGCTTCTTATTTAGTTCAGTTCATTCTGTTTGTGCCTTTTTGAGGTATTGTTCATTTTGAATCTATTAAGCATTTTCCTAGCTCTTTTGTGAGAACCAGTTAGCCTTCAGTCCTAGTTTTGATTCACCTGCCTGTTTGCCTACCTGTGTATGACTGTTGCCTGCCTGTGACCGCGATTCCTGCCTTCTGAGAAGGCGAAATAAACACTTGCCGCACTCTGCGCGTGAATCTACACTTTCTTCTCCCTGAGTATTCAGTGCACTTTGTCAAAACACAACTGATTGTCTCAAATGCATTGAGAAGGAAAGAAATTCCACAAATGAACTTATAACAAGGAACACCTGTTAACTGAAATGCATTCTAGGTGACTACCTCACGAGAGAATGCCAAGGGAGTCCAAAGCTGTCATTAAGGCAAATGGTGGCTACATTGAAGAATATTTTTTATAAAATATATTTTGATTTAACACTTTTTTCTTACTACATGATTCCATATGTGTAATTTCATAGTTGATGTCTTCACTATTATTCTAAAAAGTTGAAAATAGTTCAAATAAAGAAAAACTATGGAATGAGTAGGTGTGTCCAAACTTTTTACTGGTAGTGTAGCAAGCTAGCCAACTTCAGCCAGTTAGCTTGGTTAGGTAACCATGCCTTGGCAGGCAAGCTGCAAAGGAGGAGGAGGCTATAATTCTGCATTGTTTATCAGTGGAATTTTGACGGCCAACTAGCAAAAAGTTTGATACGGTTTATCTAATGTTCCTTCGTTAGATTTTAGCTCATCTTTCTCTGGCTAGCATTAGTTGTTGATCTTGTTGGTGATGTGCATAACTGAGGGAGAGAGAGTCTACCTTTTCATGGTTGTTTGATCAATAAGACTGTAAAGTTCCCAAATGTAAGAGGACTCCCGTGGTGTTAACATATTTGCAGAAATCCATTCAGGTGTATTTTGTGGCTTTTGGCGAATGTATTCTTAATGATCTGAAGTCACGATGTTGCAACTGCCTGTAAACACACAGTCCAGTTCAAAGTGAATAATGGTAGGCCCGCGTGGCAAATTACTTGTTTTTATAAAGGCCTACTGTAGCTCTGATTGGCTATAGAGTACTGGTGTAGACTCCGGTCCTGGACAAGACAGATGTTTTTATTCGGTTTTATTTGCTGCAGTGTCAAATAATTGTCCAGAAGCATCTCTTGTCTACCTCTCTCTCTCTCCCTCCCTCTCTTTCTCATCTACCTCTCGCTCTCCCTCTATCTCTCGTCTACCTCTCTCTGTCGTTTACTTCTCTCTCTCTTTTTCTCATCTACTTCTCTCTCTCTCGCGTCTACCTCTCTTTCTTGTCTACTTCTCTCTCACTCTCTCTCTCGTCTACCTTTCTCTCTCTCTCTCTCTCTCTCTCTCTCTCTCTCTCAATTCAATTTAATTTCAATTTACATTTCAAAATAAGGTGCATTATTGGCATTGGAAACAAGTGTTAACATTGCGAAATTAAGTGAAATAGATCATAAACAAAAGTGAAATAAACAATAAAAAATTAACAGTAAACATTACACTCACAAAAGTTTTTCTAAAGGCCTACCGTAATTTCCGGACTATTAAGCGCACCTGAATATAAGCCGCACCCACTGAATTAAAAAAAATATATATTATTTTGAACATAAATAAGCCGCACATGTCTGTCTATAAGCCGCAGGTAACTACCAGTACATTGAAACAAATGAACTTTACACAGGCTTTAACGAAACACGGCTTGTAACAAAAAATAAAAAATTAGCAGTAAGCTTTAGTTGTCTTTTTGCAACTCTTGAGTCAATTTTTGAGTCAATTCCTCACGCTGCTGTTTCCAACGTCTTATCATTGACTCATTAAGACCAAGCTCCCGTGCAGCAGCTCTATTTCCTTTTCCAACAGCCAGATCAATCGCCTTAAACTTGAAAGCTGCATCATATGCATTTCTCCGTGTCTTTGCCATGATGAGGGTGACAAAATGACTACCGTAATCAGAATGATGGGAAGTTTGAGAGCGCTCGATTTAATCTAAACAGTAAACAAAAAAGTTGTTTGACTTTAACCCGTTCGGCAATTTCATTGGTCTAATGAAAGCTTCATGCCGGCAAAAAACTGAGCACGTCACAGAATGTTTGTTTTTTTGAGAAAAAAAATTGAAAGCGGGAAAAATCCATATATTAGCCGTGTCATTGTTTAAGCCACAAGGTTCAAAGCTGGGAAAAAGGCTGCGGCTTATAGTCCGGAATTTACGGTACTCTATCTCTGATTGGCTATAGCGCACTGGTGTAGACTCCGGTCCTGTTTTATTTGCTGCAGTGTCTATTAATTGCCCAAAAGCCTCTCTCGTCTCTCTCTCTCTCTCGTCTCTCTCTCTCTCTCTCTCTCTCTCTCGCTCTCTCTCTCGCTCTCTCTCTCTCTCTCTCTCTCTGAATTTAAATTTAATGGGCTTTATTGGCTTGGGAAATATATGTTTGCATTATCATTAAAGCAAGTGAAATAGATAATAAACAAAGTGAAATAAACAATACATAATTTACAGTAAACATTACACTCACAATAGTTACAAAAGAATAAAGACATTACAAATGTCATACTATGTCTATATATACAGTTTTGTAATGGTGTGCAAATAGTTAAGATACAAAAGGGAAAATAAATAAACATAAATATAGGTTGTATTTACAGTGGTGGTTGTTCTTCACTGGTTGCCCTTTTCTTGTGGCAACAGATCATAAATCTTGCTGCTGTGATTGCACAGTGTGGTATTTCACACAATATATATGTGAGTTTATCAAAATTGGATTTGTTTTCAAATTCTTTGTGGGTCTGTGTAATCTGAGGTAAATATGTGTCTCTAATATGGTCATACATTTGGCAAGAGGTTCGGAAGTACACCTCAGTTTTCACCTCATTTTGTGGGCAGGCTATGCTCAGTCTGTACATAGACAAAGATTTCCTTAGTTTTGGGTCAGTCACAGTGGTCAGGTATTCTGCCACTGTGTACTCTGTTTAGGAACAAAAAGCATTCTAGTGAATTAATTATCTTTTTGTTTTCTCATGATTTGGTTGGGTCTAATTGTGTTTCTGTCCTGCTCTGTGGGGTGTGTTTATGTTTGTGAACAGAGCCACAGGACCAGCTTGCTTAGGGGGCTCTTCTCCAGGTTCATTTCTTTGTAGGTGATGGCTTTGTTATGAAAGGTTTGGGAATCGCTTACGTTTAGGTGGTTGTAAAATTGAATGAAACTTTTCTGGATTTTGATAATTAACGGGTATCGACCTAGTCTCATTTTGTGAATTCTTCAGACCTCCCAACCATAAAGGGCAATGGGTTCTCTAACTGATTCAAGTATTTTTAGCCAGATACTAATTGGTATGTCGAATTTTATGTTCCTTTTGATTTGTTTTTGTTTGTTTGTTTGTCTCTCTCTCCCTCTCTTTCTCTTCTACATCTCTCTCTCTCTGTCTCTCTCTCATTCGCTCTCTCTCCCCCTACTCTCTCTTTCTCTGTCTCTCTCTCATTATCTCTCTCTCCCTCTCTCTCTCTTCTACATCTCTCTCTCTCTGTCTCTCTCTCATTCGCTCTCTCTCCCCCTACTCTCTCTTTCTCTGTCTCTCTCTCATTATCTCTCTCTCCCTCTCTCTCCCTCTCTCTTTCTCTCCCTCTCTCTCTCTCTCTCTTTATCTCAGTCCCTCTTTAGCGCTGCGCAGGGAAATACAAGGATTGTTAGATGGAGCTATTGTCCCCCAAAGCTTTGATTAATAGGTTGTAAGATGTTGATTTAAGCACCTGGAGTGGACGTCAAGAACGTGCTAATGTGAGTACACCGTATGGTACATCAAATACAAGGAGAGATTTCCCTGGATTTGTATTTTCAACGCCGACAATAGTAGAAAAGGTGAAGAAATGATTAAATAAAAATGATATATCTGACTTGCATGTAAGATCATATCAGATTACTATAAAGTAGTGCATCTTTAACTTCTTTGGGATGGGGGCAGTATTTTCACGGGCAGATAAAAAACGTACCCGATTTAATCTGGTTACTACTCCTGCCCAGAAACTAGAATATGCATATAATTAGTAGATTTGGATGGAAAACACTAAAGTTTCTAAAACTGTTTGAATGGTGTCTGTGAGTATAACAGAACTCATACGGCAGGCCAAAACCTGGGAAGATTCCATACAGGACGTGCCCTGTCTGACAATTGTTGTCCTTCTGTTGCATCTCTATCGAAAATAAAGCATCTGTGCTGTAACATGACATTTTCTAAGGCTTCCATTGGCTCTCTAAAGCCGCCAGAAAGTGGAATGGGGTGTCTGCTGTCTCTGGGCAAAGAACAGCAGCAGAATTTGTAAGTGGCCAGCCTGGGGACAGTGAGACTGGAGAGGCGCGGTAAGTTCTTTCAGCCTTTGAATGAATACAACATTGCCCGGTTGGAATATTATCACTATTTTACGAGAAAAATAGCATAAAAATTGATTTTAAACAGCGTTTGACATGCTTCTAAGTACGGTAATGGAATATTTAGAATTTTTTTGTCACAAAATGCGCTCGCGCGTCACCCTTCGGATAGTGACTTGAACGCACGAACAAAATGGTGGTATTTGGATATAACTATGGATTATTTGGAACCAAAATAACATTTGTTGTTGAAGTAGAAGTCCTGGGAGTGCATTCTGACGAAGAACAGCAAAGGTAATTCAATTTTTCTAATAGTAAATCTGAGTTTAGTGAGCCCCAAACTTGGTGGGTGTCAAATTAGCTAGCCTGTGATGGCCGAGCTATGTACTCAGAATATTGCAAAATGTGCTTTCGCCGAAAAGCTATTTTAAAATCTGACATAGCGATTGCATAAAGGAGTTCTGTATCTATAATTCTTAAAATAATTGTTATGTATTTTGTCAACGTTTATCATGAGTAATTTAGTAAATTCACCGGAAGTGTTCGGTGGGTATGCTAGTTCTGAACATCACATGCTAATGTAAAAAGCTGGTTTTTGATATAAATATGAACTTGATTGAACAAAACATGCATGTATTGTATAACATAATGTCCTAGGAGTGTCATCTGATGAAGATCATCAAAGGTTAGTGCTGCATTTAGCTGTGGTTTTGGTTTTTGTGACATTATATGCTAGCTTGAAAAATGGGTGTGTGATTATTTCTGGCTGGGTACTCTCCTGACATAATCTAATGTTTTGCTTTTGTTGTAAAGCCTTTTTGAAATCGGACAATGTGGTTAGATAAAGGAGAGTCTTGTCTTTAAAATGGTGTAAAATAGTCATATGTTTGAAAAATGGAAGTTCTTGGATTTTTGAGGAGTTTGTATTTCGCGCCACGCCCTATCATTGGATATTGGAGCGGTGTTCCGCTAGCTTCTGGGCAGGAGTAATAACCAGATTAAATCGGGTACGTTTAATATCCGGCCGTGAAAATTCTGCCCCCTATCCTAAACAGGTTAACCTCTCTAGCGTAGGGGGCAGTATTTGCACGGCCGGATAAAAAACGTACCCGATTTAATCTGGTTATTACTACTGCCCAGAAACTAGAATATGCATATAATTATTGGCTTTGGATAGAAAACACCCTTAAGTTTCTAAAACTGTTTGAATGGTGTCTGTGAGTATAACAGAACTCATATGGCAGGCAAAAACCTGAGAAGATTCCAAACAGGAAGCGCCCTCTCTGACTATTTCTTGGCCTTCTTGATCATCTCTATCCAAAACAGGGGATCTCTGCTGTAACGTGACATTTTCTAACGCTCCCCCATAGGCTCTCAGAAGGCGGCAAACCGCTGAATGATGTCTTTGCAGGCCCTGGCTGAAAAACATAGGCGCATTTGGATGGTGGTCGATCAGAGGACAATGAGACTGAGGCGCGTGCACGAGGCGACACCATGTTTTTATTTTCTCTGTCTTTGAACGTAAACAGGGTTTCCCGGTCGGAATATTATCGCTTTTTTACGAGACAAATAGCATAAAAATTGATTTTAAACAGCGGTTGACATGCTTCGAAGTACGGTAATGGAATATTTAGAATTCTTTTGTCACGAAACGCGTCGGGCGCGTCACCCTTCGTCACCCTTCGGATAGTGTCTTGAATGCACGAACAAAACAGAGGATATTTGAACATAACTATGGATTATTTTGAACCAAACCAACATTTGTTATTGAAGTAGAAGTCCTGGGAGTGCATTCTGACGAAGAACAGCAAAGGTAATCCAATTTTTCTTATATTAAATCTGACTTTGGTGAGGGCTAAACTTGGTGGGTGTCTAAATAGCTAGCCCGTGATGGCTGGGCTATCTACTCAGAATATTGCAAAATGTGCTTTCACCGAAAAGCTATTTTAAAATCGGACATAGCGATTGCATAAAGGAGTTCTGTATCTATAATTCTTAAAATAATTGTTATGTTTTTTGTGAACGTTTATCGTGAGTAATTTAGTAAATTCACCGGAAGTTTGCGGTGGGAATGCTAGTTCTGAACGTCACATGCTAATGTAAAAAGCTGGTTTTTGATATAAATATGAACTTGATTGAACAAAACATGCATGTATTGTACAACATAATGTCCTAGGATTGTCATCTGATGAAGATCATCAAAGGTTAGTGCTGCATTTAGCTGTGGTTTGGGTTTATGTGACATTATATGCTAGCTTGAAAAATGGGTGTCTGATTATTTCTGGCTGTTTGAGAAATTTAAGTAATAGCATTTCTAAGGTATTTGAATAACGCGCCACGGGATTCCACTGGCTGTTGAGTAGGTGGGACGATTTCGTCCCACCTACCCTAGAGAGGTTAAAAAATGCTCCCGCCGTCTTCCAATCCTTTGTAGACGAGGTTCTTCGAGACCTGCTCGGTCAGGGTGTGGCGGTATACATCGATGACATTTTGATCTGCTCCGCCACACACGCCGAGCATGTGTCTCTGTTGCGTAAAGTGCTTGGGCGGTTGCTGGAGCGTGACCTATACGTCAAGGCTGAGAAATGTGAGTTCTTCAAACGAGCCGTCTCTTTTCTGGGATATCGCGTTTCCACCAATGGGGTAGAGGTGGAATGTGACCGCGTTACAGTCGTGCATAATTGGCCGACTCCAACCACGGTGAAGGAGGTGCAGCGGTTCTTGGGGTTTGCCAATTACTACCGGAGGTTTATCCGGGGCTATGGTCAGGTAGCGGCTCCCATTACCTCACTGATGAAGGGGGGGCGGTGCGGCTGCAGTGGTCGGCAGAGGCGGACGGAGCCTTTAGTCGTCTGAAGGCTCTGTTTACCGACGCCCCGGTGCTGGCTCATCCGGACCTCTCTTTGCCATTCATAGTGGAGGTGGACGCGTCCGAGGCTGGGGTAGGAGCAGTGCTGTCGCAGCGCTCAGGCGCGCCTCCGAAGCTTCGTCCCCTGTGCGTTTTTTTCTAAGAAGCTGAGTCCGGCAGCGCAACTATGATGTGGGGGACCGTGAGTTGTTAGCTGTGGTCGAGGCCCTGAAGGTGTAGAGACATTGGCTTGAGGGGGCACGTCACCCTTTCCTCATCTGGACTGATCAGCGTATCCTGGAGTACATCCGGGCAGCAAGGAGACTTAACCCTCGTCAAGCCAGGTGGGCCATGTTTTTACGAGGTTCCAATTCACCTTGTTGTACATTCCAGGTTCCCGGAACCGGAAGGCCAACGCACTGTCGCGTCTCCACGACACCGAGGAGCGGACCATCGATTCTACTCCCATCCTCCCTGCCTCCTGTCTGGTAGCACCAGGGGTTTGGGAGGTGGATGCGGACATCGAGCGGGCGGGGCAGTCAGAACCTATTCCACCTCAGTGTCCCGCTGGTCGGAAGTACGTCCCGCTCGGTGTTCGCGATCGTCTGATCCGGTGGTCGCACACTCTACCCTCCTTGGGTCATCCTGGTTTGGAACGGTCAGTGCGGGCCCTGTGAGAGAAGTACTGGTGGCCCACCTTGGTTAAGGATGTCAGGCACTATGTCTCTTCCTGTTCGGTGTGCGCCCAGTGTAAGGCTCCTAGGCACCTGCCGCGAGGGAAACTACAGCCCCTCCCTGTTCCACAGTGACCGTGGTCCCACCTGTCAGTGGATTTCCTTACAGATCTCCTGCCTTCTCAGGGGAACACCACGATCCTGGTCGTTGTGGATCGGTTCTCTAAGTCCTGCCGTCTGATCCCTTTGCCCGGTCTTCCTACGGCCCTACAGACCGCGGAGGCCCTGCTTACGCATGTCTTCCGGCACTACGGGGTGCCCGAGGATATCATCTCTGATCGGTGTCCCCAGTTCACGTCCAGGGTGTGGAGGGCATTTACGGAGAGGCTGAGGGGTCTCGGTCAGTTTGACTTCGGGTTTTCACCCCGAGAGTAATGGGCAGGTGGAACGTATTAACCAGGATGTGGGCAGGTTTCTGCGGTCCTATTGCCAGGACGAGCCAGGGGAGTGGGTGAAGCTTTTGCCATGGGCCGAGATGGCGCAGAACTCTCTGCGTCATTCCTCTACTAACTTGTCGCCCTTCCAGGTGGTATTAGAATACCAGCCGGTCCTGGTGCCTTGGCATCAGAGCCAGATAGAAGCTCCTGCGGTGGAGGAATGGGTTCAGCGCTTGAAGGAGACCTGGAGTGCCATCCAGGAGTGCCTTAAATGAGCTGTAGGATGGCGCAAGGAGAGTGCTGACCGCCGCCGCAGTGAGGCCCCCATGTACAAACCGGGGGACAGAGTCTGGCTCTCGACCCGGAACCTGTCCCTCCGCCTGCCCTGCTGGAAGCTGGGTCCGCGATTTGTGGGGCCGTTCAAAGTCCTGAGGAGAATAAACGAGGTGTGTTATAGGTTACAGCTTTCTTCATATTACCGTATTAACCCCTCGTTTCATGTGTCTCTCCTCAGGCCGGTGGTAGTTGGTCCGCTACAGGACGCTGAGGTGCGGGAGGTCCCCCGCCCCCCCTGGACATCGGGGGGGCCCCGGCATACACAGTCCGGTCCATCTTGGACTCCCGACGTCGGGTAGCGGGCCTGCAGTACCTCGTGGACTGGGAGGGGTACGGTCCGGAGGAGAGGTGCTGGGTCCCGGTGGGGGACATTCTGGATCCAGCCCTGTTGCAGAGATTCCACAGCCTCCGCCCAGATCGCCCTGCTCCTCGTCCTCCGGGTCGTCCCTGAGGCCGGCGTTGGCGCGCTGCGGGAGCCACGCATCGGGGGGGTACTGTCACAACGTCCACAGAAGGTGGCGCCACTCCCCGGTCGGGCGGCGCTCGGCGGTCGTCGTCGCCGGCCTACTAGCTGCCACCGCTCAATGTTTCATGTGTCTGTTGGTTATGTCTGTTTAGTACGCACCTGTTCCTTGTTTGTAATTAGTGGGAAGGTATTTCGTTTGTCCGTTTCTTGTTTGGGATTTGTGCGGGATTGTTTTGTGTTACGTCGAGGTAGATGGGCTGGATGATTTTTCCTATGTGTTTATGTACACAATTATTTTGATAGGCTGTAGGGTTGCCAGGCTGCGCCTCGTGTATTTTTGAGTTTGAAGCTGTTCTCCCTCTTGTTTTGTGGTTTGCACCCTGCCTAGTTGCTGTATTCACTCTGGACTTTATTAACCTGTTAGGGCTAGGGGGCAGTATTTACACGGCCGGATAAAAAACGTACCCGATTTAATCTGGTTACTACTCCTGCCCAGTAACTAGAATATGCATATAATTATTAGCTTTGGATAGAAAACACCCTAAAGTTTCTAAAACTGTTTGAATGGTGTCTGTGAGTATAACAGAACTCATATGGCAGGCAAAAACCTGAGAAGATTCCATGCAGGAAGTGGCCTGTCTGACAAGTTGTTGTTCTTCTTGCCTCTGTTTATTGAAGACTGAGGATCTTTGCTGTAACGTGACACTTCCTACGGCTCCCATAGGCTCTCAGAGCCCGGGAAAAAGCTGAACGATATCGAGGCAGCCCCAGGCTGAAACACATTATTGCTTTTGACAAGTGGCCGATCAGAGGACAATGGGCTTGCCCGATTCGACCCCATGCTTTATTTTCTTTCGTCTGTTTACCTAATTGCAGATTCCCGGTCGGAATATTATCGCTTTTTTACGAGAAAAATGGCATAAAAATTGATTTTAAACAGCGGTTGACATGCTTCGAAGTACGGTAATGGAATATTTAGAATTTTTTTGTCACGAAATGCGCCGTGCTCGTAACCCTTATTTACCATTCGGATAGTGTCTTGAACGCACGAACAAAACGCCGCTGTTTGAACATAACTATGGATTATTTGGGACCAAACCAACACTTGTTATTGAAGTAGAAGTCCTGGGAGTGCATTCTGACGAAGAACACCAAACGTAATCAAACTTTTCTAATAGTAAATCGGAGTTTGGTGAAGGCTAAACTTGCTGGGTGTCTAAATAGCTAGCCCTGTGATGCCGGGCTATCCACTTATAATATTGCAAAATGTGCTTTCACCAAAAAGCTATTTTAAAATCGGACATATCGAGTGCATAGAGGAGTTCTGTATCTATAATTCTTAAAATAATTGTTATGCTTTTTGTGAACGTTTATCGTGAGTAATTTAGTAAATTGTTAGTAAATTCGCCGGAAGTTTGGGGGGGTATGCTAGTTCTGAACGTCACATGCTAATGTAAAAAGCTGTTTTTTGATATATATATGAACTTGATTGAACAAAACATGCATGTATTGTATAACATAATGTCCTAGGGTTGTCATCTGATGAAGATCATCAAAGGTTAGTGCTGCATTTAGCTGTCTTCTGGGTTTATGTGACATTATATGCTAGCTTGAAAAATGGGTGTCTGATTATTTCTGGCTGGGTACTCTGCTGACATAATCTAATGTTTTGCTTTCGTTGTAAAGCCTTTTTGACATCGGACAGTGTGGTTAGATTAACGAGAGTCTTGTCTTTAAAATGCTGTAAAATAGTCATATGTTTGAGAAATTGAAGTAATAGCATTTCTAAGGTATTTGAATAACGCGCCACAGGATTCCACTGGCTGTTACGTAGGTGGGACGATTTCGTCCCGCCGGCCCTAGAGAGGTTAAACATATATTCTACGGACCTTCCGTCTCCTGCGCCTAACTCACCCATTTCCTGCTACCTTGAACTACGTGACAAACCTGTTCCAATCACCAGGTGTACAGCTGTCCATTGGCAATATGTTTCAATGGGCATTTACCATCAGGAATTTGACATGCTCAAAAAAACTGCAGGAATGCGAAATTGACTGGTCCGATGAACTCGGGATGGCCGGGCAGTGATTCTGGTTCCTCTCTATTGCTCGTTGGTGTTGATTTCTGAATGTCAATTTGGTGATCGTCTATCACTGTTTAAACATATTGCAAATGGACAAAAGTAAGCCAGCAAGTCACCGTCCATCAATCAATTAGATATCATTCTGACACCAAAATTATACAAACTGACACCACACCCACTTTTTCCAACGTTTAGAAGCCAACTATCACATATTTCAGAGCAGGTCCAAAATTCACAGTGCCTTCTGTTTAAACCATAATAAAAACATAAAACATCTAGTTACATTCTAGCTGCGGGTCCAGTTCTGACATTATGTGTAGGCCTAGCTGAGGCGACCCCGAATCCCAAGTTTCGGCTCGATAGGTCTTTTGGAGCCCGAGCAGCGACCTTAATTGGTGCTGAAAATCCACATTTTCCGGGCATTGCTACGGGGTCCTTGAATGAGCTATCGGACAGAAACGTTAGGGTCCATCTCTATGGGCCCAGGCGGTTTCAAGATTACCAGATTAAATCGGGTACGTTTTTTATCCGCCCGTGCAAATATTGCCCCCTAGCCCCAACAGGTTAAATTACGATAGATAAATGTCTGGTTCTTTTTTTCCTGACACCGTAGGTTCATGTATTTTGACATGAAGCAGTGAAATTAGTGCTTTATTTTTGTTTTTGACCTTTAATCCTAGAAAAATGGCCTTAACTCAAAAAGCGTTGAGGCCTCGATGCTATCTTGTTCGGGGCTAACTGCCCATTATGCCAAACCTATGCTCACCAAGTTCCGTCTTTGAAGTCTTTTCCGTTTAGGAGAAATGGCCATGTCGTGTTTAGTGATGTTTTGTACATATGCAATAAGATTCCATTTGCCATCTGCTGGAATTTACCGGGACAGCGGAAAAATTACGAAAATTCGAAAATGTTATAAAACGGAAACCGAATGTCCGAGAGACTTCGTTCGATGACTTCCCGGAAGATCTGGCCCCGGTACACGGCTCGTTGCCATCGGCAAATTTTACAAACATTCGCGGAGGTCTATTAAGGGACCGTACATTTGCAATATGGAGTTTCTCATCAATCATACAGCAAATGCTGAAAAGTGCCCTTCATGTATGGAAAGGACGATTCCAACAGAGATCACGATGACACACTGAGCGTAAATATACATATTGATTGCAATTATTCACGAATGAGTGAGCATTCATGTGCAAAGGATTAGCAGTTCAATTGTTATAATTGTCAACTGTGTAGTGTCTTTCGCACTCTTCTCAGTCCCTTTGTCTACCAAGCCGCCATACCGGTTTAGCCCACTAGGGCACATCCCCTATAATTTTCTTGTAACCATATCTACTTTGTTTGTTTGTCTGTGCATTTTTGTGATTATTTAGTTAGTTAATAAATAAATGATTGAGACAATTGAGGTATGGATGATTCATAGTGAAGACTGGGTTCGTGCAGATAACCAACAATTTACGATGTTTGGAATGGGACTAACGTGAGGTAAAGAATAATTCATTAATTAGAAGACTAATTGATCAGATATTAAAATATCAGAAAGTTATATTAGGAAAATTATAACTTTGTAATCTGAAGGTTTTCCTTGGTGCCCCGACTTCCTAGTTAATTACATTCACGTGATTAGTTTAACTTACATCTAGACGTTCCGCTAGCGGAACACCACTCCAATATCAAATGATAGGGCAAGGCGCGAAATACAAACTCCTCGAAAATCCGAAAACTTCCATTTTTCAAACATATGACTATTTTACACCATTTTAAAGACAAGACTCTCCTTTATCTAACCACACTGTCCGATTTCAAAAAGACTTTACAACGAAAGCAAAACATTAGATTATGTCAGCAGAGTACCCAGCCAGAAATAATCAGATTTTTTCAAGCTAGCATATAATGTCACAAAAACCAAAACCACAGCTAAATGCAGCACTAACCTTTGATGATCTTCATCAGATGACAATCCTAGGACATTATGTTATACCATACATGCATGTTTTGTTCAATCAAGTTCATATTTATATCAAAAACCAGCTTTTTACATTAGTATGTGACGTTCAGAACTAGCATTCCCACCGAACACTTCCGGTGAATTTACTAAATTACTCACGATAAATGTTCACAAAAAACATAACAATTATTTTAAGAATTATAGATACAGAACTCCTTTATGCAATCGCAGTGTCCGATTTTAAAATAGCTTTTCCGTGAAAGCACATTTTGCAATATTCTGAGTAGATAGCTCACCATCACGGCTAGCTAATTTGACACCCACCAAGTTTGGTACTCACCAAACTCAGATTTACTATAAGAAAAATTGGATTACCTTTGCTGTTCTTCGTCAGAATGCACTCCCAGGACTTCTACTTCAACAACAAATGTTGGTTTGGTTCCAAATAATCCATAGTTATATCCAAATAGCGGCGTTTTGTTCGTGCGTTCAAGACACTATCCAAAGGGTAACGAAGGGTGATGCGCGGACGCGTATCGTGACAAAAAAATTCAAAATATTCCATTACCGTACTTCGAAGCATGTCAAACGCTGTTTAAAATCAATTTTTATGTGATTTTTCTCGTAAAATAGCGATAATATTCCGACCGGGAGTCGTTGTTTTCGTTCAATGACTGAAAAAGTAAAATGGACTCTTCACGTGCACGCACATTCCGTCTCATTGTTCTCAGATCGACCACTTACCAAATGCGCTACTGTTTTTCAGCCAGTAACTGCAGAGTCATCATTCAACGTTCTGGCGCCTTCTGAGAGCCTATGGGAACCTTAGAAATTGTCACGTTACAGCAGAGATCCTCTATTTTGGATAGAGATGACAAAGAAGGCCAAGAAATGGTCAGACAGGGTACTTCCTGTACAGAATCTTCTCAGATTTTGGCCTGCCATTTGAGTTCTGTTATACTCACAGACACCATTCAAACAGTTTCAGAAACTTTGGAGTGTTTTCTATCCAAAGCTACTAATTATATGCATATTCTAGTTTCTGGGCAGGAGTAATAACCAGATTAAATTGGGTACGTTTTTTATCCGGCTGTGAAAATACTGCCCCCTATCCATAACAAGTTAATCACGTAATAATAATTACAGAAAATTGATTTGATAAAATAACAGTCTTCAGTTTAATGATGCCAAAGACACGACACATCACTGAGTAACTGCCTCCTTATTTTCAACCATGGTGGTGGCTGCATCATGGTATTTGTATGTTTGACATCAGCAAAGACTGGGGAGTTTTTCAGGATGAAAAGAAACAGGATGGAGCTAAGCACAGGCAAAATCCTAGAGGAAAACCTGATTCAGTCTGCTTTACACCAGACACTGGGAAAGGAATTCACCTTTCAGCAGGACAATAACCTACAACACAAAGCCAAATCTACACTGGGGTTGCTTACCAAGAAGACAGTGAATGTTCCTGAGTGGCCAATTTACAGTTTTGACTTACATCTGCTTGAAAAACTATGGCAAGACTTGTAAATTGCTGTCTAGCCAGCACCTTGACAGAGCTTGAAGAATTTAGAAAATAATAATTGCCAAGCATTGCATAATACAGGTATGTAAAGCTCTTATGAGACTTAACCAAGTAGACTCACAGCTGTAATCACTGCCAAATGTGTTTCTAAAATCTGTAGAATACTTATCTGACTTCCCTGAATTCCTATCGGACCTTGTAGTCATAGCAGATAATATTCACATTTTTGGTGACTTTAACATTCACATGGAAAAGTCCACAGACCCACTCCAAAAGGCTTTCAGAGCCATCATCGACTCAATGGGTTTTGTCCAACATGTCTCCGGACCTACTCACTGCCACAGTCATACTCTGGACCTAGTTTTGTCCCATGGAATAAATGTTGTGGATCTTAATGTTTTTCCTCATAATCCTGGACTATCGGACCACCATTTTATTACGTTTGCAATCGCAACAAATAATCTGCTCAGACCCCAACCAAGGAGCATGAAAAGTCGTGCTATAAATTCTCAGACAACCCAAAGATTCCTTGATGCCCTTCCAGACTCCCTCTGCCTACCCAAGGATGTCAGAGGACAAAAATCAGTTAACCAGCTAACTGAGGAACTCAATTTTAACCTTGTGCAATACCCTAGATGCAGTTGCACCCCTAAAAACTAAAAACATTTGTCATAAGAAACTAGCTCCCTGGTATACAGAAAATACCCGAGCTCTGAAGCAAGCTTCCAGAAAATTGGAACGGAAATGGCGCCACACCAAACTGGAAGTCTTCCGACTAGCTTGAAAATGCGGTACCGTGCAGTATCGAAGAGCCCTCACTGCTGCTCGATCATCCTATTTTTCCAACCTAATTGAGGAAAATAAGAACAATACGAAATTTCTTTTTGATACTGTCGCAAAGCTAACTAAAAAGCAACATTCCCCAAGAGAGGATGGCTTTCACCTAAGCAGTAATAAATTCATGAACTTCTTTGAGGAAAAGATCATGATCATTAGAAAGCAAATTACGGACTCCTCTTTAAATCTGCTTATTCCTCCAAAGCTCAGTTGTCCTGAGTCTGCACAATTCTGCCAGGACCTAGGATCAAGGGATAAACTCAAGTGTTTTAGTACTATATCTCTTGACACAATGCTGAAAATAATCATGGCCTCTAAAACTTCAAGCTGCATACTGGACCCTATTCCAGCAAAACTACTGAAAGAGCTGCTTCCTGTGCTTGGCCCTCCTATGCTGAACATAATAAATGGCTCTCTATCCACCGGATGTGTACCAAACTCACTAAAAGTGGCAGTAATAAAATCTCTCTTGAAAAAGCCAAACCTTGACCTAGAAAATCTAAAAAACTATCGGCCTATATCGAATCTTCCATTCCTCTCAAAAAGTTTCGAAAAAGCTGTTGCGCAGCAACTCACTGCCTTCCTGAAGACAAACAATGTATACGAAATGCTTCAGTCTGGTTTTAGACCCCATCATAGCACTGAGACTGCACTTGTGACGGTGGTAAATTACCTTTTAATCTTGATGGTTGTACAGTCGTCTCAAATAAAACTGTGAAGGACCTCGCCGTTACTCTGGACCCTGATCTCTCTTTTGACGAAAATATCAAGATTGTTTCAAGGGCAGATTTTTTCCATCTACGTAACATTGCAAAAATCAGAATTTTTTGGTCTAAAATTGATGCAGAAAAATTAATCCATGCTTTTGTTACTACTAGGTTAGACTACTGCAATGCTCTACTTTCCGGCTACCCAGATAAAGCACTAAATAAACTTCAGTTAGTGCTAAATACGGCTGCTAGAATCCTGACTAGAACCCCAAAATTTGATCATATTACTCCAGTGCTAGCCTCCCTACACTGGCTTCCTGTTATTAAGGCAAGGGCTGATTTCAAGGTTTTACTGCTAACCTACAAAGCATTACATGGGCTTGCTCCTACCTGTCTTTCCGATTTGGTCCTGCCGTACATACCTACACGTACGCTACGGTCACAAGACGCAGGCCTCCTAATTGTCCCTAGAATTTCTAAGCAAACAGCTGGAGGCAGGGCTTTCGCCTGTAGAACTCAATTTTTATGGAATGGTCTGCCTACCCATGTGAGAGACGTAGACTCGATCTCAACCTTTAAGTCTTTATTGAAGACTCATCTCTTCAGTAGGTCCTATGATTGAGTGTAGTCTGGCCCAGGAGTGTGAAGGTGAACGGAAAGGCACTGGAGCAACGAACCGCCCTTGCTGTCTCTGCCTAGCCGGTTCCCTCTCTCCACTGGTATTCTCTGCCTCTAACCCTACTACAGGGGCTGAGTCACTGGCTTACAGGTGCTCATCCATGCCGTCCCTAGGACGGGTGCATCACTTGAGTGGGTTGAGTCTCTGACGTGGTCTTCCTGTCTGGGTTGGCACCCATCCTTGGGTTGTGCCGTGACGGAGATCTTTGTGGGCTATACTCGGCCTTGTCTCAGGATGGGTTGAGTCACTGACGTGGTCTTCCTGTCTGGGTTGGCGCCTACCCTTGGGTTGTGCCGTGACGGAGATCTTTGTGGGCTATACTCGGCCTTGTCTCAGGATGGTAAGTTGGTGGTTGATGATTTCCCTCTAGTGGTGTGGGGACTGTGCTTTGGCAAAGTGGGTGGGGTTGTATCCTGCCTGTTTCGCCCTGTCCGGGGGTATCATCGGATGGGGCCACAGTGTCTCCTGACCCCTCCTTTCTCAGCCTCCAGTATTTATGCTGCAGTAGTTTAAGTGTCGGGGGCTAGGGTCAGTCTGTTATATCTGGAGTATTTCTCCTGACTTATCCGGAGTCCTGTGTGAATTTAAGTATGCTGTCTTTAATTCTTTCTTTCTTTCTTTCTTTCTTTCTCTCTCTCTCTCTCTCTCTCTCTCTCTCTGAGGACCTGAGCCCTAGGACCATGCCTCAGGACTACCTGGCATGATGACTCCTTGTTGTTCCCAGTCCACCTGGCCGTGCTGCTGCTCCAGTTTCAACTGTTCTGCCTGCGGCAATGGAACCCTGACCTGTTCATGATGAAACACCATCTGTTATGGTGCTGACTGTAAATAGCGGACTAGACTCCGTATGAATCATGATGAAACACCATCTGTTATGGTGCTGACTGTAAATAGCGGACTAGACTCCGTATGAATCATGATGAAACACCATCTGTTATGGTTCTGACTGTAAATAGCGGACTAGACTCCTTCTGAATCATGATGAAACACCATCTGTTATGGTGCTGACTTTAAATAGCGGACTAGACTCCGTATGAATCATGATGAAACACCATCTGTTATGGTGCTGACTGTAAATAGCGGACTAGACTCCGTATGAATCATGATGAAACACCATCTGTTATGGTGCTGACTGTAAATAGCGGACTAGACTCCTTCTGAATCATGATGAAACACCATTTGTTATGGTGCTGACTGTAAATAGCGGACTAGACTCCGTATGAATCATGATGAAACACCATCTGTTATGGTGCTGACTGTAAATAGCGGACTAGACTCCGTATGAATCATGATGAGACACCATCTGTTATGGTGCTGACTGTAAATAGCGGACTAGACTCCGTATGAATCATGATGAGACACCATCTGTTATGGTGCTGACTGTAAATAGCGGACTAGACTCCGTATGAATCATGATGAGACACCATCTGTTATGGTGCTGACTGTAAATAGCGGACTAGACTCCGTATGAATCATGATGAAACACCATCTGTTATGGTGCTGACTGTAAATAGCGGACTAGACTCCGTATGAATCATGATGAGACACCATCTGTTATGGTGCTGACTGTAAATAGTGGACTAGACTCCGTATGAATCATGATGAAACACCATCTGTTATAGTGCTGACTGTAAAATAGTGGACTAGACTCCGTATGAATCATGATGAAACACCATCTGTTATGGTGCTGACTGTAAATAGCGGACTAGACTCCGTATGAATCATGATGAGACACCATCTGTTATGGTGCTGACTGTAAATAGCGGACTAGACTCCGTATGAATCATGATGAGACACCATCTGTTATGGTGCTGACTGTAAATAGCGGACTAGACTCCGTATGAATCATGATGAAACACCATCTGTTATGGTGCTGACTGTAAATAGCGGACTAGAGTATGTATGAATCATAATGATACACCATGATGATGCCTCCTGCTAGTGTGTGATGAAGATGATGCAGAGGTGTAATGAGCACGTTGGAATGCAATAGCCGTTGACGCTTACACCATTTGAATATCTCTGCTTATTTCCTTATTAATTTCATCAAGTAGAATCTTAATGGACTGTTTTCACTCAAGCAATCCATGTACTGGTGTTGGACCATTCCATTGGGGCTAATTATTATCTGCTGGAGACAGCTTAGCCCCCCAAACTCTCCGGTTCCCACTCCACCATGCTACCTCCACATCCAGTCAGACATCACTCGCAGGGTTAAAGAGCAAGAGACAGCTTTTTTTCTCCCCCTACACCAAAGCCTCCAGATATTTACTGGCTTGAGCTGTTGTATATTATCCTCTGGCTTGAGTTGTTTTACATTATCCTCTGGGTTGAGTTGTTTTACATTATCCTCTGGGTTGAGCTGTTTTACATTATCCTCTGGGTTGAGTTGTTTTACATTATCCTCTGGGTTGAGTTGTTTTACATTATCCTCTGGGTTGAGTTGTTTTACATTATCCTCTGGCTTGAGCTGTTTTACATTATCCTCTGGGTTGAGTTGTTTTACATTATCCTCTGGCTTGAGTTGTTGTATATTATCCTCTGGCTGGAGTTCTTGTATATTATCCTCTGGCTGGAGTTCTTGTATATTATCCTCTGGCTTGAGTTGTTGTATAATCCTCTACAGGATCGATGGGTCCTCCGCGGGACGGTTGAGCTAACGTGGGCTAATGTGATTAGCATGAGGTTGTAAGTAACAAGAAAGCTTAAATTCTTGTTAATCTAACTGCACAGTCCAATTTACAGTAGCTATTACAGTGATAGAATACCATGCTATTGTTTGAGGAGAGTGCACAGTTATGAACTTGCAAAGTTATTCATAAACTAATTAGACACTTTTGGGCAGTCTTGATACAGCATTTTAGGCGAAAAATGAAAAAACAAAGTGTCAGAATAAGAAGATATTATCCTCTGGCTTGAGTTGTTATACATTATCCTCTGGCTTGAGTCATTGTATATTATCCCCTAGCTTCAGTTGTTTTACATTATCCTCTGGCTAGAGTTGTTGTATATTATCCCCTAGCTTGAGTTGTTTTACATTATCCTCTGGCTTGAGTTGTTTTACATTATCCTCTGGCTAGAGCTGTTGTATATTATCCTCTGGCTTGAGCTGTTGTATATTATCCTCTGGCTTGAGTTGTTTTCCATTATCCTCTGGCTTGAGTCATTGTATATTATCCCCTAGCTTCAGTTGTTTTACATTATCCTCTGGCTAGAGTTGTTGTATATTATCCCCTAGCTTGAGTTGTTTTACATTATCCTCTGGCTTGAGTTGTTTTACATTATCCTCTGGCTAGAGATGTTGTATATTATCCTCTGGCTTGAGCTGTTGTATATTATCCTCTGGCTTGAGTTGTTTTCCATTATCCTCTGGCTTGAGTCATTGTATATTATCCCCTAGCTTGAGTTGCTTTACATTATCCTCTGGCTAGAGTTGTTGTATATTATCCCCTAGCTTGAGTTGTTTTACATTATCCTCTGGCTTGAGTCATTGTATATTAACCTCTGTCTTGAGTCGTTGTATATTATCCTCTGTCTTGAGTCGTTGTATATTATCCCCTAGCTTGAGTTGTTTTACATTATCCTCTGGCTTGAGTCATTGTATATTATCCTCTGTCTTGAGTCGTTGTATATTATCCTCTGTCTTGAGTTGTTTTACATTATCATCTGGCTTGAGTTGTTTTACATTATCCTCTGGCTTGAGTCATTGTATATTATCCCCTAGCTTGAGTTGTTATACATTATCCTCTGGCTTTAGTCGTTGTATATTATCCTCTGTCTTGAGTTGTTGTATATATCCTCTGTCTTGAGTTGTTTTACATTATCTCCTAGCTTGAGTTGTTGTATATTATCCTCTGGCTGGAGTTCTTGTATATTATCCTCTGGCTTGAGTTCTTGTATAATTCTCTACAGGATCGATGGGTCCCCCGCGGGACGGTTGAGCTAACGTAGGCTAATGTGATTAGCATGAGGTTGTAAATAACAAGAAAGCGTATAGTCTTGTTAATCTAACTGCACTGTCCAATTTACAGTAGCTATTACAGTGATAGAATACCATGCTATTGTTTGAGGAGAGTGCACAGTTATGAACTTGCAAAGTTATTCATAAACTAATTAGACACATTTGGGCAGTCTTGATACAACATTTTAGGTGAAAATGACAAAAAGTGTCGAATAAGAAGATATTATCCTCTGGCTTCAGTTGTTGTATATCATCCTCTGTTTGGTGTTTATTTTCTTTCTCTCTTTGTTCTTTAATCCCATTTTGTTTTTGGCCCCATGAGTGTGGAGTATAACCAAAGACAATGCGAACCCGAGGTGTGTGGGTCCCAGCAAGGCCAACGGGATCAGACCTTCTGTGAGGAGTTTCTCATGTGGCACTGGTTAACTCAAGAGAACCTCGGCACACACACACACATTTGTGAGCACACACTGTGCGCACGCTCACAAACACACGCACATGTTCACATACACATGCTCACACACACTCATTCTAACATCATATCGCTGACTGTGTCACATTCTAACATCATATCTCTGACTGTGTCACATTCTAACATCATATCGCTGACTGTGTCACATTCTAACATCATATCTCTGTGTTACATTCTAACATCATATCGCTGACTGTGTCACATTCTAACATCATATCGCTGACTGTGTCACATTCTAACATCATATCTCTGACTGTGTCACATTCTAACATCATATCCCTGACTGTGTCACATTCTAACATCATATCGCTGACTGTGTCACATTCTAACATCATAGCGCTGACTGTGACACATTCTAACATCATATCACTGACTGTGTCACATTCTAACATCATATCTCTGACTGTGTCACATTCTAACATCATATCGCTGACTGTGTCACATTCTAACATCATAGCGCTGACTGTGTCACATTCTAACATCATATCACTGACTGTGTCACATTCTAACATCATATCTCTGACTGTGTCACATTCTAACATCATATCGCTGACTGTGTCACATTCTAACATCATATCACTGACTGTGTCACATTCTAACATCATAGCGCTGACTGTGTCACATTCTAACATCATATCGCTGACTGTGTCACATTCTAACATCATATCTCTGACTGTGTCACATTCTAACATCATATCGCTGACTGTGTTACATTCTAACATCATATCGCTGACTGTGTCACATTCTAACATCATATCGCTGACTCTGTCACATTCTAACATCATATCGCTGACTGCGTCACATTCTAACCTAATACCTCTGACTGCATCACATTCTAACATCATATCTCTGACTGCGTCACATTCTAACCTAATACCTCTGACTGCATCACATTCTAACATCATATCTCTGACTGTGTCACATTCTAACATCATATCTCTGACTGCATCACATTCTAACATCATATCTCTGACTGCATCACATTCTAACCTAATACCTCTGACTGCATCACATTCTAACATCATATCTCTGACTGTGTCACATTCTAACATCATATCTCTGACTGCGTCACATTCTAACCTAATACCTCTGACTGCATCACATTCTAACATCATATCTCTGACTGCGTCACATTCTAACATCATATCTCTGACTGTGTTACATTCTAACATCATATCTCTGACTGCGTCACATTCTAACATCATATCACTGTTGTGACATGACCTTCATTAATCTGATGACTGTTATGTTTCGAATCAACTAACTAGGTTTAATTGTTACTCGATTAAATTAATTGTGTAAGAACTAACTCATTAGGATTTGGGGCACCATGAAAGAAGTTGTTTAACAATTTACTATCGTCCGAAATAAACTCTAGATGATATATATATGTATATATATATACAGTGAGGGAAAAAAGTATTTGATCCCCTGCTGATTTTGTACGTTTGCCCACTGACAAAGAAATGATCAGTCTATAATTTTAATGGTAGGTTTATTTCAACAGTGAGAGACAGAATAACAACAAAAAAATCCAGAGAAACACATGTCAAAAATGTTATAAATTGATTTGCATTTTAATGATTTATTTACTAACTAACTCAATGATAACACAGGATACACACACACACACACACACACTCACGGTATAGGTTATTGATTAGAAACTCAATACGATGAAAACAGGTCCCTAGCGGACTAACACAATAGAATACTTGTTACAAAAGATGGAGAATTAAAGAGAGAGAGAGAAAGAAAGAGAGAAAGAGCGACACAACACCTGGATACATTTGGAAACTACTCTCACAGTAATCCTAATGCTTTGCTCCGAACTGCCGCCCGTTTGGGTAAGAAGTAATGTAAGTATTGACGTGTTGAAGGTCTTCCTTCATCATGTATCTCTGTTGGACCCATGCCTTTGTGAAAAGGGTTCCGCTTCATGAAAAGGGTTCGATTGGGCCTTCTCCTTAGTTCTTAACCTGTTAGGGCTAGGGGGCAGTATTTACACGGCCGGATAAAAAACATACCCGATTTAATCTGGTTACTACTCCTACCCAGTAACTAGAATATGCATATAATTATTGGCTTTAGATAGAAAACACCCTAAAGTTTCTAAAACTGTTTGAATGGTGTCTGTGAGTATAACAGAACTCATATGATTTGAAGAGAGTAACCAGAGATTAGGACCACTTAAATTCACTTTCTTATATAAAGTACTTAGAACAGCTACTCAGCCGTAACATCGATTGTTAGGGATGCTACTAACTAGGTTTGATTTCAAAAAGGCTTTACAGCAAAAGCAAAACATCTTGCCTTTACCTCGTGTTGATTTTCTAGGTTGTAACCAATGGAGACCTAAGCTGCAGCTAGAGTCCTCCCGGTCTGGTATGTTAATTCTTAACTCAATCTTTTACAAACTCGGGTAAATAGGGGCATTTCCATCATACTGACACGCTCTCTGAGCTCCCTCAGGCATGGCTAGTTATTGGCAAAGTATCATCAAAACTATGATCTCGTTAGAAATCTAAAATCATATTCCTATCTTAACAAAAATATTCTCTTCATCCTTAATATTTCCTACACAACGTAAAGGATGTAAACCTGATATACACAGTGTAAAAGCTCTTCAAGTTACAATATTTTCATTATATCACTTTTATAAAAAAAATTATGACAACACAAAATATACATTCATTTCCCATATTCCATTTTCATCATTCCCCATGTTCGGATGTTGAAAATATTGATTCCAATCACCAATACTAGGACCAAAAGGAGTTGTCTGCTGCATACAATTTACAATTGGCGTGAGGTATCATAAAATCCCCGCACCAATCCTTCCTCTCCTCTGCGGGTGATTGGTTTCTGTAGACGCTGATCCATTGTAACCTGATCTTTGGATCCTCACAGGAGAGTCATGACATCAATGATCCAAGATTTTCATTATTAGAGCATGGTGGTCAGGATGAGAAGTCACCAGGCTGGAACTACTCCAAACGTTTCACCATGATGACATCACACTATAGGCTTACAGGAAGGACCATAGTATCAAGCAATACACACACACAAACACATACACATACACAGAGAGAGAGAGAAACACATCTGACCTCCTTTTCTTAGCGCCACCTGATGCATTTCACCCTCTTTTGACTGACCAAATATTTGAGTGGGAGAGACATTTAAGAGAGACCCTGAGAGGAGCACAATAATCCAGCACCAGGCTGAGTCAGGCTGAGCCACTGAGCCAGGCTGAGTCAGTGAGTCAGGCTGAGCCACTGAGCCAGGCTGAGCCACTGAGCCACACTAGAACACCTTGACAGCAGGAAACTGGGCTCTAATCAGGCTGACACCTGATTAAAATCACCAATTACCCCTTTATTCCCCATGACAAAATTACTCTTAGGAACAGCCAGCCGTAAAATAACACACACATTAGAATAATATGTCTTTAATATTTTCTCATCACAAAAGGGTGAGAATCGGGAGATAACAAGACTCAAGTTCAATGGGAGCTAAGACGTTTGTTTAGGCAGCAAGTTACACACCACCTCATAACCAGGCCTTTATATTATTCTTCTTCCTTTAGCAAATTTGTTTGTGTACGTTTTCAATTATTGTAATTTCATTGGCTTTTTCATCTTGAACTCTAACCCGTGTGAGTTTGTCAGGAGCTATATTTAAAGGCGGCCGCCGGCCGGGGCTACAGGGACGCTTTGGAAACTGTTTACATTAGTGGGAAGCTTTTGGTCTCAGATAAAAGTATGTAACCGCGCTGAAGTGCCCTGCTTTTCCCATACACTCTGGAATCCTCTTCAAATCCCCTGTCATTATAACAAATGCTTGGATTAGGGATCTGTAAACCATTTCCGCATTTCAATTTGGTTTTTATTCTCCCAGGGTGATATGGCAGTGAATGTCATGGATTGCTGTGTACAGTTACAGCCCCATGCAGCTTCTGAAGTCATCTACTGTGTGTGTGTCTGTGGATGCATGTGATACGTGTGTGTACGACAATGTCCTTTATTAACCATGTCCTATTCAGTCATTGCTAACTGACTGGGCAGAGGTAGTCCAGTAAAAAGCACCACTGCTAACATGAACCCACTGTTTGTCCCCATCATCAGTAGACCTTCACACAATAATCCCTCCCCTATTCAATTAATCCAATCAACAGACACCCAGCTTTCTGTCTGCCGACCGAGTGTACGGGACTATCTGTGTTAGCTCAGCACTCGTATAGCATCCCACCCTGTCAAACAGACAGACCGACCAACAGACAGACAGGAGAGGGAGGGTCAACATCCAAAGTGATGAATGTCTTTCAATGGAAAACCTGTACGGAATGTCTTTGAGTTGAATCAAAACCTATTTGTTTTTAGGTGGCATGGCTGTTGTCTCTGCACTCATGTCCACTGATAGCCTGACATTAATGACATCATAAATCAGAAGAGGTGGTGCCAGGGTTTTGGTCATGTTTCAGGGTGGTGGACCGAGCGGAGTAGAGGAGGCCTGGGTGCGTTGGAATGCTGGATATACGTGGGAGTTAACCAGTCCCTGGAGATAGGCTCCGTCTGAGACAGACCCAGGAGAGAGAGAGAGAGAGAGAGAGAGAGAGAGAGAAAGAGAGAGAGAGAGAGAGAGAGAGAGAGAGAGAGAGAGAGAGAGATAGACATATTGCAGCAGCTATCTTGTCTGGGTTCCCTGAAGATTTTAATCTGTAACAGCCATATTTGGTAGGCTAGTTGTTCCCAATTGTTTTGTCAGAGAACGTTATTCAGCCATAGCGCTTTGAGGTATGTAATGTCACGCGTGTCTGAGAGCCTTTATTTTTTTTATGCAACAACTAAAGTAATATATTTAATGTTTCACTTTATTTGCCTGTAATGAGGGATCAATTCCTGTTCATGATGTAGGCCTAGTTATTAGTATTATTTCAACTCAATGCCCATTGGCCATATGATAACAGCAGTAGTGTTCGTCTATCCAACAAGCCCAAACACAGCTGATAAGCCCCTGTCTGAGGTAATATGAACGCCATGCTCCTCTGCACCATCTCTCCATCCCTCATCCTTCTCTGTGATCCACCATTCATATAAACACACAAGTGCACTCTGGGCCAGGCTCTAAACAAATATGACATGATTGATTTGACAGACGGCAATGAGATAGCTGTTTATGGGCTAACAACTATGAATAGCCTGCCTGAAACTCCCATACACAAGAGACATGGCCAAGAAGCATAGCAGGACAGTTGCTCATTAGAACCAGGGGGAGGAACTGGACCACTGTGTAGGGTTGCGTCCCAAATGGCACCATATTCCCTATTATAGTGCACTACTTTTGACCAAGACCCATAGTGCTCTGGATTGCTCCCATGGATTACTTAGTATTATGAGTGGTCTGTAGGGTCTTGGCTATAGTAAACTAGAACACACTGCATTCAGAAGAGATTACACAGTTTCTTGGAAATTCAGAAAGAGCAAACTGCAATGGAATTGTCTGTGCTATTAGCAAGTACACTATCCATGTTCTCCACCAAATGGCAATATGACAATGTGAATAGGCAACAAAAAAGACAGGGACTCTTAAGTTGTAGAAAGTATATTCAAGGTTGAGAATGTAGCTTACTACAGACTGAAGTGTGTCATTAAACATTGAAAACATACCACTCTGTAAAGCACTCCATTTCTGCTGGAATTGCATACAGCTGTCTACAGAAATACAGCGAGTGCATTGATTCCCATCACAGTGAACGCAGCGTCAAGGAGCACTACGTCAAGATCACTATCACAAGAGCTATTTTTGAAAAAAACTATAGAGACAGACAGCAGTACCAACAGTGTGTGTTTCCAATCCCTGGATGGCTTATAGATGCCGGAAATCTTATCTATCTACATGCTGTCACAAACTGCCATATGTAATATAGGGGCTGCTACCTGAAGGAAAGCTGCTTGGGGGGATTCAAGAGAGGAGGACGACAATGTGCATTCCCACAAACAGACAACTCGCTCGACACAGGAGTGAGGCGAGCGTCAGTCGGTAAACAAATAACAGGAGATTGTGAGGGAACACCTTCGCCCCGGCCTGATGATAATCGCCCTGCCAGATTGTGCCAATGGCAACTTCTTGTGGAGAGAGCTAGGGATTTTGGGGTCTGTGTCATTTTACACAAACAACACCTCCTGTACACTAGATCTGATTACTTTTACTGCTTGTCAACTGTGTCCAATCTAATCTGTCTGTCAATCGGGGGCGTAGGGAGAGGTGTGTGTGTGTGTGTGTGTGTGTGTGTGTGTGTGTGTGTGTGTGTCTGTGTGTGTGTGTGTGTGTGTGTGTGTGTGTGTGTGTGTGTGTGTGTGTGTGTGTGTGTGTGTGTGTGTGTGTGTGTGTGTGTGAATGTGTGCGTGTGAATGTCTGGGTGTGCGTGTGTGTGTGCATGTGTATGTGTGCGTGTGTGTGTATGCATGCGTGTGCATGTGTGTGTGTGTATAGAGTGGGAGAACACAGACTGGGTGTCATGTAAGCAGTAGTAAAGCCAGGGGAGACTCCCAGCAGTCTCTGCTGATCCCAGAACAGGGTCTGGGAGAGACACTGAAATAAACATCCTTACATAGAGAAACACATAGAGAAACACATTCAAATGTCTTCATGAGAATTATCACTGAATAAAAATGAATTGCAGTGGCAGCCATAATTAATTCCATAATTATTTCAAATGAAGGTATAAGCACTAATATGCTGGTGTTAGATGTACACTTGTGTTAGATACACAATGGTGTTAGATGTACACTGGTGTTAGATACACACTGGTGTTAGATGTACACTGGTGTTAGATACACACTGGTGTTAGATGTACACTGGTGTTAGATATACACTGGTGTAAGATACACAATGGTGTTAGATGTACACTGGTGTTAGATACATACTGGTGCTAGATACACACTGGTGCTTGATACACACTGGTGTTAGATACACACTGGTGCTAGATACACACTGGTGCTAGATACACACTGGTGTTAGATATACCACTAGTGTTGTATTACCACTGGTGTTAGATATACACTGGTGTTAGATTTACACTGGTGTTAGATATACCACTGCTCATCAAATTGTCATGCGAGCCAGGCTCTGAAACCTGTGTGTTAGCATTAAGGCCCCTGCTGGCAGATGGAAATGAATGTGTTGTCATGCGAGCCAGGCTCTGAAACCTGTGTGTTAGCATTAAGGCCCCTGCTGGCAGATGGAAACCTGTGTGTTAGCATTAAGGCCCCTGCTGGCAGATGGAAACCTGTGTGTTAGCATTAAGGCCCCTGCTGGCAGATGGAAATGAATGTGTTGTCATGCGAGCCAGGCTCTGAAACCTGTGTGTTAGCATTAAGGCCCCTGCTGGCAGATGGAAATGAATGTGTTGTCATCGAGCCAGGCTCTGAAACCTGTGTGTTAGCATTAAGGCCCCTGCTGGCAGATGGAAATGAATGTGTTGTCATGCGAGCCAGGCTCTGAAACCTGTGTGTTAGCATTAAGGCCCCTGCTGGCAGATGGAAACCTGTGTGTTAGCATTAAGGCCCCTGCTGGCAGATGGAAACCTGTGTGTTAGCATTAAGGCCCCTGCTGGCAGATGGAAACCTGTGTGTTAGCATTAAGGCCCCTGCTGGCAGATGGAAACCTGTGTGTTAGCATTAAGGCCCCTGCTGGCAGATGGAAACCTGTGTGTTAGCATTAAGGCCCCTGCTGGCAGATGGAAACCTGTGTGTTAGCATTAAGGCCCCTGCTGGCAGATGGAAACCTGTGTGTTAGCATTAAGGCCCCTGCTGGCAGATGGAAACCTGTGTGTTAGCATTAAGGCCCCTGCTGGCAGATGGAAACCTGTGTGTTAGCATTAAGGCCCCTGCTGGCAGATGGAAATGAATGTGTTGTCATCGAGCCAGGCTCTGAAACCTGTGTGTTAGCATTAAGGCCCCTGCTGGCAGATGGAAATGAATGTGTTGTCATGCGAGCCAGGCTCTGAAACCTGTGTGTTAGCATTAAGGCCCCTGCTGGCAGATGGAAACCTGTGTGTTAGCATTAAGGCCCCTGCTGGCAGATGGAAACCTGTGTGTTAGCATTAAGGCCCCTGCTGGCAGATGGAAACCTGTGTGTTAGCATTAAGGCCCCTGCTGGCAGATGGAAACCTGTGTGTTAGCATTAAGGCCCCTGCTGGCAGATGGAAACCTGTGTGTTAGCATTAAGGCCCCTGCTGGCAGATGGAAACCTGTGTGTTAGCATTAAGGCCCCTGCTGGCAGATGGAAACCTGTGTGTTAGCATTAAGGCCCCTGCTGGCAGATGGAAACCTGTGTGTTAGCATTAAGGCCCCTGCTGGCAGATGGAAACCTGTGTGTTAGCATTAAGGCCCCTGCTGGCAGATGGAAACCTGTGTGTTAGCATTAAGGCCCCTGCTGGCAGATGGAAACCTGTGTGTTAGCATTAAGGCCCCTGCTGGCAGATGGAAACCTGTGTGTTAGCATTAAGGCCCCTGCTGGCAGATGGAAACCTGTGTGTTAGCATTAAGGCCCCTGCTGGCAGATGGAAACCTGTGTGTTAGCATTAAGGCCCCTGCTGGCAGATGGAAATGAATGTGCGCTGTGCGTCTCCCTAATTCAATCATCTCCTCCCGTTGCCGGACTCTTCATTTGATTACTGGGCTGAAGCCATCAAGATTTCCTGGACAAAATTAATGCTTGTATTAATCTGGCAATTTCCATTTAAAATGCGGGGCACGACTTGATTAATATGGACTGATGCTGGATAATTACAACAACAAACACTGTGGGGCTATAGGAGAAGCACAGCTGGGCATGGCCTCGCATGCCGCATGGGTCAAAGGAACGCAATGGCCATGACTGAGGCGATGAATCTTTTAGCCGGCCCTTTATGCAATTAACAAGCAGCGCCTCTATTAATTTGCTATCCCCAAAGTGGTGACTGGTCAGATGTCTCAGGCTCAGGGGTCAGTGGTCAAGAGCAGAGGTCAAGCCAACAGTAGCTCTGGTCAAATGAGGAAAAGAATTGGACATATTCCAAATGAAATTGAAATGCTGTCTCTCATCTTCCCCCCTGCCTTCAGATACATTACATATTAAGGATCTCTATGTGGTATAAAGGGGGAACATTCTGTGCACATTTAATTGGCAGTGATCAATCTGGGAGTGCTGTGTTTGAGGATTCAATAACGGGGAATCAATGTTGGTCCTCTGCTGAGAGGATGGCTGTGTTCTGGGGGGGGATTAGAGGTTAACATTTATTCGGTAGCAATATCGTAATGCCTCGGCCAGGGGTGTAATATTAAACCAGCGATCCATCCCCGTCCATTACAAGTGTCCCATTGATCCCTGGGCTCATCGACCTTTCGCTTTTCTGAGGAATGTTTCATCCTGTGTGCTATATATATATATATATATATATACGGTGGTATTTGTTTTGTTGGTCTTTCGTACTCCCCTCATGTCTTTCCATGTGACAGGAGAACGAGAGAGAAGTAGAGAGAGAGGGAGAGAGAGAGGGAGAGAGAGAGGGAGAGAGAGAGGGAGAGAGAGAGAGAGGGAGAGGGAGAGAAAAAGAGAGAGAGAGAGAGAAAGAGAGAGAAAGAGAGAGGGAGAGAGAGACAGCAACAAGGAACACAAGGAATGTTTTTATAGTCATTCAAACCACTGGATTAAAGCACATACAGTAACTTCACATAGTAATTTCAATGTTAACTGAAGATACATTTTATAAAAACATTTATCTGTTTCTAGATCTACCCATTAATTTACCATATAGGAAGCACTGTAGTGTAATTTGTCAATGTGTTGCATGTGTGGTTAGATCCTCTCTCTGGAAGAGCGTGAGTAAGTCTAAAACACCCAGGTCAAAGTTCAAATGCTCATCCCACTCCTCATTAATAGCGTCATAATCAGCTGCGTCATTGACCTTCCATTGCCTTACCCCGGGACACAGCAAGAGCTTCAAAAGAGGCCATCGCTCCCAAGGTTAATGCCCTACAAAATGGCACGAAAAGTTGTCAAAATGAACATTATGCTGAGGTTGCTATGATTCCCATTTGGGAAGTGGGTCTCTTTTAATGTAGGAGGGAAAGCATTCCCACATGTTTGAAAATATGGCTAATGCTCCAGGACAGGGGCTTCACGTCAGCCTCCTGTGTGAATTGAAAACACCTCTTTGTTAAATGGGTGGAGAGGGGGAAATGAAGCCTAACACTATTTTTATTAGGAAAACACAGTTTGAATTGGCCCTGCCCCTTCATTATCAAGCCTTGTAAATACTGTATGTCACACACTCAGTCAGAAACGGTGAATGTAGTTAGTGTTTATCTGTAGTTTAGGTCTCTCTCTCTTTCTCCATCTCTCTTTCTATCTCCATCTCTCTCGCTCCATCTGAATTCAATTCAATTCAAAGGGCTTTCTTGGCACAGGAAACGTTTGTTTACGTTGCCAAAGCAAATGGAATAGACAAGAAACAAAAGGAAATAAACAAGGGAGTTATGAGTAAACATTGCACTCACAAATGTTTTAAAAGCATATAGACATTTCAAATGTTATATTATTGGCTATGTACAGTGTGGTAGCAAGTAGTTGAAGTATGAAAGGGAAAATAAATAAATAAACAGATAAATGTAGGTTGTATTTACAACGTTGTTTCTGCTCACCTGGTTGCCCTTTTCTCATGGCAACGAGCCATGGCAATGGGCATCTCTCTCTCTGACTGGATGTTGCCACATAGGAGCGCGTATATTTCTCTAGAATTTAACTGGCTGTTGTTACAGAGGACTGCTTTCCTCAAGTATAAATGATTATGAAATATAGCGATGTGAAGGAAAGAAAATGAAAATGTATCTGTGTGTGCGTGTGTGCGTATGTGTACCTACAGTAGTTGATGCATGGCTGTGTTTTAAGTGCCACAAGTGGATGTGTAGATGTTTTGAAAAAATATTTTAGGTAGAACATATGCAGTGCTCTACTGTCACATTTCTTTATGTTTCCCTCTTAGGTACCAATACAGTTATTTTGCCCTTAGCTGCGATAAGCAGCTGTTGAAACGAAGCTTTTGCTCCCTGAGCTACATAGCATCAGTTGAGAAACACAGTAAATAAGAGTCAAACCAAGCAAAGAGACAAAACAACATATGCTGATACTCTTATGATTTGAAGTGGTTCCCCTCTAACTCGTAACGTCACAGATGAGTGACAATTGATGTTTCACACTTTTCCCATCTGCCGCCAAGGAGCTTGGATTCAAGATTCAGTCCTGTGTGTGTGTGTGTGTGTGTGTGTGTGTGTGTGTGTGTGTGTGTGTGTGTGGGGGGGGGGGGGGGGGGAGTGAGGGACATGACAATGATATTGATTGCGCTCCCCTTATGCCCCCTCTTAGGATGCAGAGTGCAGTCAAAGAAGCACAAGCACCACTCCAACTCCTAGCTCCCCTCTCCCCCCTCCAATATCGCCCCTACCCAGACTCCCAGTGTGGCTAACCAAAGCAGCCCCAGAACCAAGGAAGGGGGCTGGCGAGGAGGGGGGCATTTGGGAGGGGAGATGACTAGCTTCCTTGCTTGAAGGCCGACAGGGGCCTAAGCCTGGCTCTAGGGGGCTTATGCAGATCCAAGGACATTTTTCTCAGGGACCAGATTTTACACTTAAATTACCATTAGAGCCCTGCTCTCCCTGGGGGGTGCAGTCCACCATCTCAGTGGGGTTAAAAGTGGCACCGTGCCGGCACTGCATGCTAAATGAAGTAGAACTCATGTAAACTGCAGAGTGTCCTCTCAGAGAGCAGGAGGGCGATGACACATCAGGGGAAGGCAGCCTGGGGAAAGCACTAGTAACACTACATAGTGTGAACCCCATGGGAACTTGCTCTGAACTCTGTAGAAAAACCAAAAAGACAATGTACAGGGATGCAGATTACTTTTACGAACACATTATTGAGCTTTGCTTTTGTTTATAATTTTGTTTGTGTTTTTTATATGTACAGTCGTGGCCAAGAGTTTTGAGAATGACACAAATATTAATTTTCACAAAGTCTGCTGCCTCAGTTTGTATGATGGCAATTTGCATATACTCCAGAATGTTATGAAGAGTGATCAGATGAATTGCAATTAATGGCAAAGTCCCTCTTTGCAATGCAAATGAACTGAATCCCCCAAAAAACATTTCCACTGCATTTCAGCCCTGCCACAAAAGGAACAGCTGACATCATGTCAGTGATTCTCTTGTTAACACAGGTGTGAGTGTTGACGAGGACAAGGCTGGAGATCACTCTGTCATGCTGATTGAGTACGAATAACAGACTGGAAGCTTCAAAAGGAGGGTGGTGCTTGGAATCATTGTTCTTCCTCTGTCAATAATGGTTACCTGCAAGGAAACACGTGCTGTCGTCATTGCTTTGCACAAAAAGGGCTTCACAGGCAAGGATATTGCTGCCAGTAAGATTGCAACTAAATCAACCATTTATCGGATCATCAAGAACTTCAAGGAGAGAGGTTAAATTGTTGTGAAGAAGGCTTCAGGATGCCCAAGAAAGTCCAGCAAGCGCCAGGACCATCTCCTAAAGTTGATTCAGCTGCGGGATCGGGGCACCACCAGTACAGAGCTTGCTCAGGAATGGCAGCAGGCAGGTGTGAGTGCATCTGCACACACAGTGAGGCGAAGACTTTTGGAGGATGGTCTGCTGTCAAGAAGGGCAGCAAAGAAGCCACTTCTCTCCAGGAAAAACTTCAGGGACAGACTGATATTCTGCAAAAGGTACAGGGATTGGACTGCTGAGGACTGGGGTAAAGTCATTTTCTCTGATGAATCCCCTTTCCAATTGTTTGGGGCATCCGGAAAAAACTTTGTCCAGAGAAGACAAGGTGAGAGCTGTCATGACGTTGGCTTGATGGGGGAGGTTTATGACCCCCATAAATACCTTTCCCCCTGTTTCTCTCTATAAAGTTGACTCTTGAAAAAGCCCTTTGTTAACATAGAGATTCTGGGGACATCAAAAGGTGGGAAACGGAACCATATTTCGGTAATCCAACCAGTAGAAAATATGCGTTGGTACTTAATTAATATGATGCCAGATCAGTTGGCATCTGAGACATTATTACTGATGATAATACGACATAAACTGTATCTTGGAAAGTCTACACATTCTAGTTATCAGATTTACATGGAATTGTTGTGCAATTTAAATGTTCAAATATGAAACTATGTGTGAAAAGATTAAATGAAATTTTAGCTTCTTAAATGAGAGAACGGTTTATCATAACACCACTCTGCTCACTCAGAGGCCCCGCCCAAGTGAACAGAAATGGGTTGTAAACTATGATACACGCCCTTCTTTCACCACTATATAAACCCGTTGACGAAAATGTAACTTTCTGTTCCAAGGACATGCGGATTGGCAGTCCCCACGTTGAAAGGACAAAGACCACCTACAGAACTAAGCCAACATCAGCAAGAACCTAACGCAATTGGCATCGAATTTCAATGTGAAGGTGACGACCTACACGCCGGAAAGATGAATTTCGACTATACCAGCCAGAATATAGCATGAGCTTAAAGTATGGCAACTTGGTATGAACTTTGAACTCTTATTCACTAAAGAAGTGCTAACCCCTCCGCCCCTCTAAACGTGGGCTAGGAGAGGACGGACAGAGTATCCATCTACCACACTCCAGTTCACCACTAGACAGTCTTCAGAAGACCAGAGATCCATGCTGGACCACCCGGCCTCCCATCTACAAACAATCTACCGAATCGCAGCTCAGAGTAAATATTAATTGCATTCTTCTTTTTCAAATGGGCGGTTATTTAGAATGCATAAGATACTGTATTTACAGTAGCATAGCTGCCTACGGCCCGATAGAGACACAAAACCTTTTTGCTTCTCAGTCTTCCTGCTCTTTCACTCAAACCCAACCATCTCTCTTTGTGTAACCAGCCGTCGTATCGGTTCCGTCCGCTAGGGACGTTTTCCTTTATGACATAGTTTGTAATCAATGTATGATACATTCTGTGTATATGTAGTTCTGTGTGATTATTTAGGTATTTAGTAAATAAATAATTAAACCAAATTTTGTATTGCTGATTCAACTTGTTAGCCAGGGTTCATGAAGATAACCACAAATTTACAACTTTCAGATGAGACTAAATAAAGTGACGATTAAATATTGACTGCTATTGAGGTAAAAGATTACCAGGTAAGAGTTTATTCGGAAGATAACAGCTCTATAAACATTATTTCGTGGTGCCCCGACTTTCTAGTTAATTACATTAACCTGATTAGCTTAATCAGGTAATATTAATTACAGATAAATTATTTTATAGAATAGCATGTCATATCACTTAATCCGGCATTGCCAAAGACACGACAGCGCTACCATCAGTCCTGTGTCATGCCAACAGTAAAGCATCCTGAGACCATTCATGTGTGGGGTTGCTTCCAAGGGAGTGGGCTCACTCACAATTTTGCCTAAGAACACAGCCATGAATAAAGAATGGTACCAACACATCCTCCGAGAGCAACTTCTCCCAACCATACAGGGACAGTTTGGTGATGAACAATGCCTTTTCCAGCATGATGTAGCACCTTGCCATAAGGCAAAAGTGATAACTAAGTGGCTCGGGGAACAAAACATTGATATTTTGGGTCCATGGCCAGGAAACTCCCCAGACTTTAATCCCATTGAGAACTTGTGGTCAATCCTCAAGAGGCGGGTGGACAAACAAAACCCCACAAATTCTGACAAACTCCAAGCATTGATTATGCAAGAATGGGCTGCCATCAGTCAGGATGTGGCCTAAAAGTTAAATGACAGCATGCCAGGGCGGATTGCAGAGGTCTTGAAAAAGAAGGGTCAACACTGCAAATATTGACTCTTTGCATCAACTTCATGTAATTGTCAATAAAAGCCTTTGACACTTATGAAATGCTTGTAATTATATTTCAGTATTCCATAGTAACATCTGACAAAAAATATCTAAATACACTGAAGCAGCAAACTTTGGGAAATTAATATTTGTGTCATTCTCAAAACGTTTGGCCACGACTGTACAGACAGTAGGCTGTGTAAACGGTATGTGTCCTGTGGGCTCAATAGCCCGTGGACTGTTAGCTAGCTTCAGGCTATTCTGTTTCCTCAGCCTTACAGAGATTTTGTTACTCAGGCAGAACATTTCCTAATTCGACAGACCTCCTCCCTGTTGGTTTTTGTGACACTGAGATAAATGGTGTATTATGGACTCCATAGGATTGGAGTTTGACAGGAAGGTCCATTATAGCAAGAGAGACATGAGAAGAAATGGAAAAGCAGCACTTTCCCCTCACCACCCCTTCAGACAAGATGGAATGGTTCCTACCCCTCTCACACTTCCCCAAACACACACACACAGGCTTGTTTGTCTTTAATTCCCTCATGCGTGGAGGTAATGGGGACACTGTGACAGCTGTCACTCTGCAGTGACCTCAATTCAGCACAGATTGGTAGTGGCACGGTGATTGTCAGGTTTGTGTGTGTGTGTGTATTGGGGGGCTGATGCTGGGGGTGTGATGTGTAAATGCTGTTTAAACACTGTGAGGGACTTCCTTATCTTTACACCTCCCCCAGGCCTAACAAACTGCCAGTACATATAATGTCCAGTCTACCAGCCATTCATTTTGACAATGGGCCAAATCTAGACTCACTTACTTCCTGTCGGAGGTGACACAGAGCATTACAGTCTGATTAGGTCCAATGACGGTTTAGATCGAACTAGGAAATCAAATATACAGTTGAAGAAAGTATACCAGTTTCATTTGAGGACCAGGATGTTGACTACTGTGCCATACAGATTGCAAAACAGTTGGGAAGAGATTTTTGATGTACCAATTCCATGGTACAGGGTGTATGAGTTGATACATAAAACAACGCAAGATTCAAGACTTCGTGCTTTTCAGCTAAAATTATTATATAGTATTCTTGCCACCAACAAAATGTTGAATATTTAGGTCATAAAATCATCGAAGATCTGCAGATTTTGTTGTGAGGATACAGAATCAGTAGACCAGTTATTTGGTATCGCCCTCAGGTAACCTGTTTTTGGTCTCAGGTTTAGGAATGGCTGAAAATGCATAGCATTGATCTAAAATTGACCCAAGAAATAGTACTGTTAGAAGATCTGGAGAGACCATGTCAGTCAATTACTAATATACTAAAACTCTTAGTAAAAGTATTTATCTTCAACTCGCAATCTGTGGATTCTATTCGATTAGACAGATTGAAAATGTACGATAAACATCACAGCATAGTTGAAAGATTTACAGTTGAAGTCGGAAGTTTACATACACTTAGCTTGGAGTCATTAAAACTATTTTTTTCAACCACACCACAAATTTCTTGTTAACACACTATAGTTTTGGCAAGTCGGTTAGGACATCTACTTTGTGCATGACACAAGTAATTTTTCCAACAATTGTTTACACGGGGGTGGCAGCATCATGTTGTGGGGGTGCTTTTCTGCAGGAGGGACTGGCGCACTTGTCAAAATAGATGGCATCATGAGGAATGAAAATTATGTGGAAATATTGAAGCAACATCTCAAGACATCAGTCAGGAAGTTAAAGCTTGGTCGCAAATGGGTCTTCCAAATGGACAATGACCTCAAGCATACTTCAAAAGTTGTGGCAAAATGGTTTAAAGACAACAAAGTCAAGGTATTGGAGTGGCCATCACAAAGTCCTGACCTCAATCCTATAGAACATTTGTGGGCAGAACTGAAAAAGCATGTGCGAGCAAGGAGGCCTACAAACCTGACTCAGATACACCAGCTCTGTCAGGAGGAATGGGCCAAAATTCACCCAACTTATTGTGGGAGCTTGTGGAAGGCTACCCAAAACATTTGACCCAATTTAAACAATTTAAAGGCAATGTAAACTTCTGACCCACTGGGAATGTGATGAAAGAAATAAAAGCTGAAATAAATCATTCTCTCTGCTATTATTCTGACATTTCACATTCTTAAAACAAAGTGGTGATCCTAACTGACCTAAGACAGGGAATTTTTACTAGGATTAAATGTCAGGAATTGTGATAAACTGAGTTTAAATGTATTTGGCTATGGTGCATGTAAAGTTCTGACTTCAACTGTACCTTTACCCACTGTGCTTTCATATTTCAATTTTTTTAAATTTAAATATCTTTCTTGTTATTCCACATTAGAGAATACTGTAGAATGACAGGGTATGCTCCTAGACTTCCATTGATATAAAGATCTATTCTGAACACATATACACTTGCACACACACTTTTGCTCACATTCCTCCGGAGGTCCTCCTCAGCCCATCCTGAGCTGGGCTGTTAGAGCCGTACACAGCTTTGATAGGCAGGCTAGACTCCCAGAGTCCGGTTCTCAGTGCAGTGTAGCACTCATCCTAATTGGGATGTACACTCCGGCAGATCCCTCTCCTGCTGTTTCAGCCTGTTTCAAGTGATGAACCGGGACGAGGAAACAGTCAGAAACAACAGCCTTCACTGCCTCTGAGTTTGACCTCGTTCTGTCTTCCTCACCTTTGTGCATATGAGTGTGTGTTTGTGTGTCTGTGTGTGTGCACGTACGTGCAAGTGTGTGTGAGCAAGGAACTGCAGAATGTGTGTCAAGCCACTCTCTCTCACCCCTCTAAAACGATTATGTGTCAGCAATCCCCAAAATTTGTTTCCTGCTAAAGCTGCTGTGAACTCATCACATCCATCTGGGGAATTATGCTAACAGTAATGCAGGTCTCACCTGCCAACACAAAGTGCAGGCTGGCTGGGCCCTGGCAGTCGTGATAACTCAGCCCTGACCAGTTCAAAGCTGATTTGGCCAGGGGTTGATTGCCTGCAGCTAATCATTTTAGCAACACCCATGAGCAAGGGACAGGGAGGGAGACATCGTCCTGTCTTACTACTGCCCTTACTACGCTGAACTCGCAATGAACTCTGATGATGTTGTTCATTTATTTTTCTTCAACTGAAGGTTTTCAAGGAATATGTTCTGTCTTCTTTGTCCTGCTGCATTGTCATTGAACATATGAAATACCCTTTCACATTCACATTCACATTGATTTTGTATATATTTTCAAGGTTTTGATATTTAAATGTGTAAAACTTGAGGTGATTTGTCATGGATCCCTCCGGAACATTCGTTACGCACACCTGGCCCCAATTCCCATTTATTAGTAATTGCATAAGTGTGCCCTTTGTTCACCATTGTCCTGTCGATAATTGTTACTATGTCCATTGGTCGTGGGAGTACCTGTGCTGTGTTGTTTTGGCTTTCGTGCCACTTATTTTGTGCAGATGATTACGGGTTTCGTTCCGTTTGGATTCATTGTGTGCATGTATGTTACGGGTCTCGCTCTGGTGGATTTATTCGAGGTACTCCTCACTCTTTTGCTTGGGTTTCAACCCTGTGTTTTGTATACATGTTTGTTTAGTCTTCGTTCCCGTACCTTTTTATGGCATGCTGTAATTTGGGTCAATAAAAAACCCTATTATGCATTCCTGCGCCTGTCTTCCGATCTCTTCATACCTGCGTGACATGATTCCATGAAGTGAAATTCCTGAGCAGGCATACTACTGGACCTCTCTCCTCATTATAACAGGAAGTGATTGGTTGTTATTATAAAAGAGAATGCGTTCTCAATGGTTAAATAAAGTTCTTCCTCATTGCTGAATTGATCGGAACCTAGAATACCCAGAGATCTTGTCCAGATTTAGCTGAGCTTGTTTGGTTTGTTCTGACTTGGTTTTGACTGGGTTATGACTGGGTTCTGACTTGGTTATAACTGGGTTCTGCCTGGGTTCTCATTGGGTTCTGTGCTGCTCACCGGTCGTGTTGGAACTAAGGTGATGGTACAGTACTGTAGTCCTCTCTGATGAAGATGTCTCCCTCTGCTCTGGGTCCTTGTAAGGAGTTTTGTCAGGAGCCCTGGGCCTTCTTATTCCAGTGGGGTTTCCTATGCATCGTAGTCCAACCTGTATGGGCTTTATAGCCTTTGATGAGCCCTCAAATGGCACAGGTTATAGGAGTAGACAGAGAGGGAAAATAGGATGGAGAGTGAGAAGACAGAGAGAAGAGTCTACCTTAGTGTGTTGGTGAGAGGGTGGTCTGTTTGTGAGTCTAGTTGAGTGTTTTTTTTGCCTGAGGTTTCAAAGGGGATTTATCCCATTGAAGGCCTCTTTTGTGCAAATGGCTTTTTTTCTCAAGCTCGTACCAAAACGCTCCTCTTATTGCTGTCAATATTTCTTTCTCTCTCTATCGTACATCACCTGCTAGTGCATAGCAAGCTTGTTGTTTCTCTCCCATTGATCTTGTACATGACAATGCAAGCTATTCAACCAGTGAATTAAGTTGACATAACAGCAGGCTAGGCACTGAACACCTCCACAATGCTTATTTCGTTAAATGAGAATCTGTTATTCTACTGTAATGAAAACCATGTTGGCAACATCTTTAAAGAGTACATTCACTCAAACACGCTGTGAAACTCCATCTCAGTACCGCTGTGGCGAGGAGCTTTTATACTGGGGGAAAATGTGGTAGAACGCAACGTTTTGCCCAAAGCACAAACCGCCGACTGCACACAGACTACAAAGTTCCTTTTCATTTTTTAATATATTTTTTTCCAAGTGGACCATTTAAAAAGCCCAAAACACAAGAGTATTGTGCTTTAATGTTTGAAGTGATGTGTCTCTCTTACGCTTCCCAACTAGCAGAGGTTCCGATTACTTAAGGCAATTTGTTTCAGGTATCTGGATCTTTCAACTGCAGTCGAGAGTATCCTGGGAACTATCAGGAAAAAAACAGTGTTCTAGCTTTTAAAAATGTTGATGGATAACGCATAATGAGCGTGTAACTGATCACAAGGTAGACTGAGCGCTGTGACACTAAAGACTTTGCAGGGGAATACAATGCTAGCCAGGAGTGTGGTTAGCGAATAGCTAAAGAGGTTACTGTCATGCATTGGTATTCACTTATTGCTCTTGCTGGGATTGCTACGTGCCTGAGAGAGACTGATATCCCATCCCAACACTTGAATGAGTACAATCTCAGCGCAGTCAGCATTATGCTCTAAGCAAGAGCAAACTAGATCATCTATCTCTAAGAGGAGGCTCCTCTCACTGTCTCCACCTCTGGTTCTTCTGTTTACCTGCCCAGTATGCATAGTCCCGATTTGATGTGGGTGTTAGCTATGTGTACTGTGATTTCACCTTTAGTTCTCGTTTGTGAAATTTAGATTTTTTGGGGGGATTGATTCCCCTGTTCATCTCCACTCTATGTTCTAATAGGATCTGATTGAGGAGGAAGAGGAGGCCTGCAGGTAAAAAAGCTCTATTTAGGCCATGGAATCCACGAAGGAAGACAGCCAGGGAGGAGGGAGGAGAGGCAGGGAGATTCTGTAATGCAGACAACTTTAATGCAGACAACAGTAATGCAGCCAGTCCCTCGCAGACAGAGATAGTCATGCCCTGGTCTATGTGTTACAGAGGACAGATGTCGAGTGATATTCATGAGACTAAACCACTAGGATCCCCACATGGAAAGGGGGCACATTAAAAACAGACTGTGCCACGAGTCATGACAGAAAAAGATCACAGTGTGTCCCAGGAGCTGATCAAGAGCCTGCTCTGTCATTGAGGTAATTATGGCCATGGCTAAGGCATCTATAGGGAAACCTGATCCTAGAAGTGCGTGCTCTTGGAGCATCTTTGTGATGTTCAACCTTCTTTGTGGTTCCTGAAATAACGTAGTTGGATTTACAACAGTGAATCAAACAACAGTGAACCAAACAACAGTGAGCCAAACAACGGTGAACCAAACAACAGTGAGCCAAACAACAGTGAACCAAACAACAGTAAACCAAACAACAGTGAACCAAACAACAGTGAACCATACAACAGTGAACAGTACAACAGTGAACAATACAACAGTGATCCATACAACAGTGAACAATACAACAGTGAACAATACAACAGTGAACAATACAACAGTGAACAATACAACAGTGAACAATACAACAGTGAACCATGCAACAGTGAACAATACAACAGTGAACAATACAACAGTGAACAATACAACAGTGAACAATACAAGAGTGAACCATACAACAGTGAACCATACAACAGTGAACCATACAACAGTGAACAATACAAGAGTGAACAATACAACAGTGAACAATACAACAGTGAACAATACAACAGTGAACAATACAACAGTGAACAATACAAGAGTGAACCATACAACAGTGAACCATACAACAGTGAACCATACAACAGTGAACAATACAACAGTGAACAATACAAGAGTGAACCATACAACAGTGAACCATACAACAGTGGACCATACAACAGTGAACAATACAACAGTGAACAATACAAGAGTGAACCATACAACAGTGAACCATACAACAGTGAACCATACAACAGTGAACCATACAAGAGTGAACAATACAACAGTGAACAATACAACAGTGAACAATACAACTGTGAACCATACAACAGTGAACAATACAACAGTGAACAATACAACAGTGAACAATACAACTGTGAACCATACAACAGTGAACAATACAACAGTGAACAATACAACAGTGAACCACATACTTTTTATTATGGCTTGAAGACAGAAGACAGTCAGTTGAAGAAATATCATCAGACATACACTTTACTGGAACCTTTTTGGGAAACAAAAATAAAAATAAACTATGAAAGCATAGACTCTCTCAGACGAAATCCCCTCGAATGCACTAAACTGCTTACCAACGTAATTAGAGAAGTAAAAATACATGTTTTGTCATACCCCCAGTATACGGTCTGATATACCACGGCTGTCAGCCAATCAGCATTCAGGGCTCTAACCACCCAGTTTATAATCATTGTTTGAACATGCTAGCTATGTTTATACAGGTGTGGTATTATTCAAGTGAACTCACACTCCTTAGTCCTTACAATAACATGTCAATATCATTGCTGTGCACATTGGAACATGTTTGGCTGACTAAATATGCCAGGTTTGGAATGTAGGGTTGAATACCACAGACGAACGCAAACAAACTTTCGGTCAGAACTCTGAATGACCTCAGGTTTAGCATATCTGTCATTTACAATTTGCAGCTTTTAGATTGTCATGAGCTGTACTGACTAAATAGAGAGAACCCACTCTATGAAGTCACGGGCATGCTTTGAACTCAGACAGATGCACCCCCCCTTTCTATTTTTTTTTCTCCAACTCACCAACATTTCATGCCTCATTGCTGTCTAGCACTAATGACACTGATTTCACGGAGTGTCACAGGCATGTCAGTAGCTGGGCTCTAAAGTAATGCCAGGGCCAGGGGCATGGTTGCATCTCTCTCCTCTCCACCTGTCCTGTGAGCAGGTGTCACAATGTTGGATCCAGGTAAAAGGAGACATCCAGACAGGGAGGAGAGAACCATGACACACAGGTGACACGCCACATCTCTCACCATGGACTGAAATTGAAATAGTGTGAGCAGTGGCTTCTCCATCGCCGTCATTCCTAGCTCTGCCATGATTGATTCTGAATCCCTGAACCCTGCCCGCCGGACTCTCTCCTCAGCCTCCCAATCCAGTGCCCCTCACAATAACATCATCAGCAGTGACAGGAGAATAAATCTGGGAGCGTCGGCGAGCGCAGCCCTTCGAGAGTCTGTGGGATGCCGCTGACAGGTCTCAATAACTTCAACTCCAGATGATTCTTTTTTGTTTCTTTTTTTAATCTCGGTGGGCAGACTCTGGAATCCAGCTGTCAGCAGAATGAGAGCATATCAGGAGGGCACCGCGTCCCAGCCCACTGTTCCCCCATCCATCCTCTCCCCATAATTATCCTCCTAGCCGATTCCCATTAACCTGCTCCCTTTGATCTCCATGCATGATGATATGCAAAACCATCTGAATGGAGACTAGCATAGCCCAGCATTCCACTCCCTCCCAATGAGTCTGATTTCCCCACTCCTCCTTTTACTCTTCCTCAGATGAAATACATTTCTAAGAATTCTGCGAGGATGAAAAAGAAGAACAGAGAAGGAGAAAAGGAGAAAATAATATTTGAAGAGAAAGATGAAAATAGAACGTATTGGAGAATTTTACAAGGGCCCTTCCGGTATTAAAAAACAAGAGGGGGAAAATGCCCATCTCAAAATACCAATTTCATTCAATCCCAGCTACATCTTCATTAGGTCTGGGAGCCTAAAAGCAAATATCAGGGTCGCACAATGCTGAAGGTCTGACACTGACCTTTCTTTGGTTTTAATCATTGCAACTCTTGACAGCTTAATAAGTTGAAGGTGCTGGATTGCAGCCTAACTTAAAAAGGCCCACACCAGAGCCTTGGCCACTTATTATGGCCCCCATAAGTCTTAGCACATCTGGTGCTGTGTCCTTGGGTGAGAGATATTTTCCATAACTTTCCTTAAGTTCAAACGGAGCCCTCCCCCTTTATTAAGAGCACGATGACACAGTGCATAGTGTGAGCCCGTCCGCAAGTCGTCAGACGTTCATTACTCTACATCGCCTGCACCGACAACCACCACAGTACAATGCTCTTCAGGCATGGACCATGCAATATTTGACTAATAAAATGTATCAATAATTTATAGGTGTACTTTCTAAATCATGCCATCGTATTTCATTTATCCCACTGAAGTACAGTACCAGTCAAAATCTTTGGACAAACCTACTCATTCAAGGGTTTTTCTTTATTTGTACTATTTTCTACATTGTAGAATAATAGGGAAGACATCAAAACTATGAAATAACACATATGGAATCATGTAATAATCAAATAGTGTTAAGCAAGAAAAGTAACAACAAAATTTCCCAAGACATAGACATATCTGATATGGGCAGAAAGCTTACATTCTTCTTAAAATCTAACTGCACTGTCCAATTTACAGTAGCTATTAATTACAGCGAAAGAATACCATGCTATTGTTTGAGGAGAGTGCACAATTATGAATTTGAAAATGTATTAATATACCAATTAGGCACATTTTGGCAGTCTTGATATAACATTTGATACAACTTGCCTACCTGGTTAAATAAAGGTAAAATACAAAAATAAAAAATATTTTTTTTTAACAGACATGCAATTGAATTCATTGGATCAGTCAAAAAATGTGCACATACACTGCTGCCATCTAGCAGCCAAAATCTAAATTGCGCCTAGGCTGGAATAATACATTACAGCCTTTCTTTTGCATTTCAAAGATGATGGTTCAAAATTTCACATTTTCACAAACTTCAAAGTGTTTCCTTTCAAATGGTATCAAGAATATGCATATCCAGGTCCTGAGCTACAGATTTGGGTATGTCATTTTAGGTGAAAATTGGAAAAAAAGGGCCTGATCCTTCAAGTGTGCCTTGTTAAAAGTTAATTTGTGGAATTTCTTTACTTCTTAATGCCTTTGAGCCAATCAGTTGTGTTGTGACAAGTTAGGGGTGTTATACAGAAGATAGCCCTATTTGGTAAAAGACCAAGTCCATATTACAGCTCAAATAAGAAAAGAGAAATGACAGTCCTTCGTTACTTTAAAACATGAAGGTCAGTCAATGCGGAAAATGTCAAGAACTTTGAAAGTTTCTTCAAGCGCAGTCGCAAAAACCATCAAGAGGTACGATGAAACTGGATCTCGTGAGGACCGCCACAGGAAAGGAAGACCCAGATTTACCTTTGCTAGATTGAATACTTTCATTAGAGTTACCAGCCTCAGAAATTGCAGCCCAAATAATCACTTCACAGAATTGAAGTAATAGACACATCTCAACATCAACTGGTCAAAGGAGACTGTGTGAATCAGGCCTTCATGGTCGAATTGCTGCAAAGAAACCACCACTAAAGGACACCAATAATAAGAAGAGACTTTCTTGGGCCTAGAAAGATGAGCAATGGACATTAGAATTAGTTTTTTTGGTGGAAATCTGTAATTTGGTTTTATCAGTCCAAATGTGATATTTTTGGTTCCAACCGCCGTGTCTTTGTGAGACGCAGAGTAGGTGAGTGGATTATCTTCGCATTTGTGGTTCCCACCGTGAAGCATGGAGGAGGAGGTGTGATGGTGTGGATGTGCTTTGCTGGTGACACTGTCTATGATTTATTTAGAATTCAAGGCACACTTAACCAGCATGGCTACCACAGCATTCTGCAGTGATACACCACCCCATCTGGTTTGTGCTTAGTGGGACTATCATTTGTTTTTAAACAGGACAATGACAAAACACACCTCCAGGCTGTGTAAGGGCTATTAGATCAAGAAGGAGAGTGAATGAGTGCTACATCAGATGACCTGGCCTCCACAATCACCCAACTTCAACCCAATTGAGATGGTTTGGGATGAGTTGGACCACAGAATGAAGGAAAAGCAGCCAACAAGTGCTCAGCATATGTGGGAACTCCTTCAAGACTGCTGGAAAAGCATTCCAGGTGAAGCTGGTTGAGAGAATGCCAAGAGTGTGCAAAGCTGTCATCAAGGGAAAGGGTGGCTACTTTGAAGAATCTCAAATATAAAATATACTTTGATTTGTTTAATTGGTAACTACATTTAAATTGGTAACTACATTAATCCATATGTGCTATTACATAGATTTGATGTCTTCACTATTATTCTACAATGTAGAAAATAGTAAAAATGAAGAAAATCCCTTGAATGAGAAAGTGTGTTCAAACTTTTGACTTGTATTGTATCTTGTTATGTAGGATATATGCGGTCAATATTTTGTGCTTTATTACTCCTATTCCTGGCTTGCATGTTTCGTCACAATATTGTTTTGAACGTTCATTTTGAACTGATGCCCGACTAAGCATTCTACTCAATGCATTGTTCTGGTGAAGATTTCATCAAAGGTGCATTACAGTGGCTTGGAAATACAATGACATTCAAAAGAAGGCAAATAACTAGTAGAAAAACCTTTTGATATTGCCAAATGGACTTTAGATGCAGTTTAATGTTAGCTAAGATTGAGATTTTAGCTAGCTAACGTCAGCATTGATAGCTATTTTTGATTAATTTTGCTAGCTAATGACAAGATTGTCATGTGTTTAAAGTACATTTGACGACATGATAATGCTGGCAAAATTATTTCCTACTAAGTATTTGACTACTTTAGGAATGTCATCATATTTCCAGGCACTCTAGTGTAATTTAGACTAAACAGTAGTTAGCCTCAGTCCAGAATGAGTAGGTTATTCACAACTTTAGGGCACCACTACGACGCCGCAGGTAGAGAGCGGCTGGAGAACGTTTATAACAATGGCATGACGCGACCGAGTGACATGTACGATGCACCTAAGGTATATAATTCTATATGCGCTAAAGTGGAGTTTTATGGAGGCGTTATAGCTTTTCCCATCTTCCCCTCCCAGGTCCACTCGGTTACACATGAATGCTTTAGGTAAAGCAGCGCGTTCCTGCTCCATTAACTTCACACACTTATCCTCTGTCATGAAGGCTTCCCTCTTTACCTCGGTAATGAGGATTTAGTCAACCCCTTCCATGGAAAGACTCGGGATGCGTCCCAAATGGCACCCTACTCTCTATAGTGATCTACTTTTGACTTTTGACCAGAGCTCTGTCGGGTCCTGCTCCAAAGTAGTGCGCAATAAAGGTAATAGGATGCCATTTGGGACACAACTTGGGTCGGTATAAACATATGAGAGGAGAGAATGAACTGTCACACACAGTATGTCACATCAAATTAGCCTAGGTAACATTGAACAGATGATGGGAAACACAATAGCATCCTTGATAATACAGTGACGTGTACGTTTCTTTGTGATGACATGGAGATGTAAACATTCTTGCTTGTATCCGATAGCTACCATGTGAATTGCCACTATACAACATACTGTATGTCTAACGTAACATATGTATTGAGAAACTAGAAATTGTATAAACACTGTATGCCTACATGTTGTGTGGATGTTGTCATTTTGAACATATTCATTTATTTTGACACCTGAGCCAGAGTTGAGTGAAACAGGCTCCAACACACGGACGGATCTCACCCTCACTCAGCGTTTACTCTCCGTCCGCGTCCCAAATGGCAACCTATTACCTACATAGTGCACTACTTTTAGCATAGTGTTCTATGTCGGGAATAGGTTGCCCTTTGGTACGCACGCTTGCAGGAGAGCAGCACTTCGGCGGACCATCCCAGAACAGATAGACAACAGGGAAGGAGAGAGACAACATTAGGAAACATTAGTAGTGGGATCATCTCCCCTCGTATCCTCCTCTGGGTAAATGTGCACTTTTGTCACACAACACAATGCCACAGATGTCATGTTTTGAGGGAGTGTACTGACATGCTGACTACAGGAATGTCCACCAGAGCTGTTACCAGAGAAATGAACGTTAATTTCTCTACCATAAGCCGCCTCCAACGTTGTTTAGAGAATTTGGTAGTATGTCCAACTGGCCTCACAACCGCAGACCACTTCTAACCACACCAGGCCAGGACCTCCACACCTGGCTTCTTCACCTGCGGGACAGCATATGCCACCCGGACAGCAGATGAAACTGTGTATTTGCACAACCAAAGAATTTCTGCACACACTGTCAGAAACCGTCTCAGGGAAGTCTCTGATCAGGCCCTACACCCAAACAAGGGCACTGCGTTCATCCACCTCTGGCCTGCTGGCCCCCCTACCTCTGAGGAAGCACGGTTCCCGCTCAGCCCAGTCCAAACTGTTCGCTGCTCTGGCACCCCAATGGTGGAACAAGCTCCCTCACGACGCCAGGACAGCGGAGTCAATCACCACCTTCCGGAGACACCTGAAACCCCACCTCTTTAAGGAATACCTGGGATAGGATAAAGTAATCCTTCTAACCCCCCCTTAAAAGATTTAAATGCACTATTGTAAAGTGGTTGTTCCACTGGATATCATAAGGTGAATGCACCAATTTGTAAGTCGCTCTGGATAAGAGCGTCTGCTAAATGACTTAAATGTAAATGTAAATGTAATGTAAATGGGAGCTCATCTGCATGCTCGCCGTCCTCACCAGCATCTTGACCTGACTGCAGTTCGGTAATGTAAATGACTTCAGTGGGCATTGTACCGGGTAGATGGCAGACAGCGTGTATGGAGTCAAGTTAGTGAGCAGTTTGCTGATGTCAATGTTGTGAACAGAGTACTCCATGGTGCCAGTGGGGTTATGGTATGGGCAGGCATAAGCTACGGACAACGAACACAATTGCATTTTATCGATGGCTATTTGAATGCACAGAGATACCGTGACAAGATCCTGAGACCCATTGTCATGCCATTCGTCATGCCATTCATTCATCTCATGTCGCAAGGATCTATACACAATTCCAGGAAGTTCTTCAAATGCCTGCATACTCTCCAGACATGTCGCCCGTTGACCATGTTTGGAATGCTCTGGATCGACGTGTATGACAGTGTGTTCCAGTTCCCACCAAAATCCAGCAACTTCAGACAGCCATTGAAGAGGAGTGTGACCACATTCCACAGGCCACAATCAACAAACAGCCTGATCAACTTGATGCGAATGAGATGTGTTGCGCTGCATGAGGCAAATGGTGGTCACACCAGATACTGACTGGTTTTCTGATCCATGCCCCTACCCTTTCCCAGTCATTTGAAATCCATAGATTGATTTATTTCAATTGACTGATTTCCAGATATCAACTGTAACTCAGTAAAATCTTTGAAATGGTTGCATGTTGTGTTTATATTTTTGTTCAGTGTAGATACCTAAGTGCAATACATTTCGACAGTGACAGTGGTTCTGTGTGCTGCTGATGTACTAATGGAGCGTCTAGTGTACAGCCATACAGGTGAACAACATTTTGTCATTTCCAATGATATTCAGTTGATTGTCAGGAGTGTTTGTACACCTCTTCTGTCATTATTATGACAGTCCACATCTCTATCGTGCATTCTGCTCTTCTTCAATATACTGGCTTCATACTCACTACCCTGTTGTTATAATACAGTATACTGGCTTCATACAAATTACCCTAGTGGCATAATACAGTATACTGGCTCCATACTCTCTACCCTAGTGTTATAATACAGTATACTGGCTTCATACAAATTACCCTAGTGGCATAATACAGTATGCTGGCTCCATTCTCATTACCCTAGTGTTATAATACAGTATACTGGCTCCATTCTCACTACCCTAGTGGCATAATACAGTATACTGGCTCCATTCTCACTACCCTAGTGTTATAATACAGTATACTGGCTTCATACTCACTACCCTAGTGCTATAATACAGTATACTAGCTTCATACTCACTACCCTAGTGTTATAATACAGTATACTGGCTTCATACTCACTACCCTAGTGTTATAATACAGTATACTGGCTCCATACTCACTACCCTAGTGGCATAATACAGTATACTGGCTCCATACTCACTACCCTAGTGTTATAATACAGTATACTGGCTCCATACTCACTACCCTAGTGGCATAATACAGTATACTGGCTCCATACTCACTACCCTAGTGTTATAATACAGTATACTGGCTTCATACTCACTACCCTAGTGTTATAATACAGTATACTGGCTCCATTCTCACTACCCTAGTGTTATAATACAGTATACTGGCTTCATACTCACTACCCTAGTGTTATAATACAGTATACTGGCTCCATTCTCACTACCCTAGTGTTATAATACAGTATACTGGCTCCATTCTCACTACCCTAGTGTTATAATACAGTATACTGGCTTCATACTCACTACCCTAGTGTTATAATACAGTATACTGGCTCCATTCTCACTACCCTAGTGGCATAATACAGTATACTGGCTCCATTCTCACTACCCTAGTGTTATAATACAGTATACTGGCTTCATACTCACTACCCCAGTGTTATAATACATTGATAGGGAAAGTTTGTCTATTATCAATAATGGTGATATTCAAACGAGAGTGCAAAAAGTGCTTCGTTGTCTGTGACACAGACACCATCAAAGACCCTATGTGGACACCTCTCTCTGGGCAGCCAGCTGAGCAGGTAGACAGGCTCTCCTCTCCCCCTGTGTTCAGAGCTAACAGTCATCCGCCCACTCCACCTCACATCTTCATTAGTGGCCTGACCCAATATGGCCGTCGTTGAATGTTGGGGCACGGCAGCAGCTTGCTTTCAAAGCCTCTGCCGGAGTCCTCAGGTTTGAATGAGGCTCTTGTCTTTGCTGTGTACCTGACGTTTGATCTGGGTACACGTTGCAGAGAGAGGCTAATTTGGTCGTTCTCTCTCTCTCTCTCTCTCTCTCTCCCTCTGTCTGTGTTCTGCTGGTGATGTTTTAATGAAGGCCCTTTGTTTGGGGCGTCAGGTTTCCTCAGTGCCATCGCCATAGTGCCGTGCCAAGCACTCGGCTGATTGTCTGCTCTTAAAGGTGAGGATGAAAGCTCTTGTGGGAGACAGGGGGTTGGGGAGGGTGAGGAGGGGGGCCATGCAGAGTTTTAAAAAGAAGCCCCTTTGCTCTTTTAAATCCACCCATGACAGAGACAGAGGAAATTTAAATGTAAATTGCCTATTAGATTTTCATGTAAAGCAACTGTATCCTATTTTATGGCTTCCATTGGACAATGTCTGTTCTCCATGCCTGGTGTATCAATGAGAAGGGTCTGAGACGCAGGGCTCCCGAGTCACTGGGATCATTTCGAACAGAAACAACAGACGGCGCTCCTATTAGCTAGTTATGAAAGATCCCTGTCGTTGTTGGAAGACATTTGATTGAATATGTGGAGAAAGACAAACAGTAAAAACAAACAAATAATTATTGTGAGTTGGTTTACCTGGTTGATATGTTGAAATAGGGAGAGACATGCATATACCGCCAGCAAGAAAACTCAATGGGCTACCATATCTTTACATATTAAAATATATATATATCAAGACACATGAATCCATCATGATCATAATCCCCTCTACTCACAGCTAGTGCTTGAATAAGCATAGTTGAAAAGTTATTTAGAAAAGCCTATTTGAAAAGTTATTCAGATAAAATATATATTATGTGTAATTGTCGATCAACGTCACTCTTCGAACAAGCCATTTTGAGACTCATACAGTCCAGCAATTAATGGTTTTAAAAGAAGTGGTAAATACATTACAGTACAGTATGTAATGATGAAGTACAGTACAGTACAGTACAGTACAGTACAGTACAGTACAGTACATAATGATGAAGTACAGTACAGTACAGTATGTAATGATGAAGTACAGTACAGTACAGTACAGTACAGTACAGTACAGTATCTACTGATGAAGAATGTAATGATGAAGTACAGTACAATGATGTAATGATGAAGTAATGATGAAGTACAGTACAATACAGTACATAATTATGAAGTACAGTACAGTACAGTACGTAATGATGAACAGTACGTAATGATGAAGTACAGTACAGTACAGTATGCAATGATGAAGTACAGTACTGTACAGTATGTACTGATGAAGAACAGTACAGTACATTATGTAATGATGAAGTACAGTACAGTACATTATGTAATGATGAAGTACAGTACAGTACATTACAGTACAGTACAGTACAGTACAGTGTGTACTGATGATGAACAGTACAGTACAGTACAGTACAGTACAGTACAGTACAGTACAGTACAGTACAGTATGTAGCAGAGGTGTGGACTCGAGTCAGACTTGAGTCACAAATATGATGACTTGCAACTCGACTTTGACTTTAACACCAATGACTCGTGACTTAACTTAGACTTGACTTGATGGGACACTCTTGACTTCAACTGTCTTGATACCCTCCCCGAGCCCAAATATGAAAAATGATGCTATTAAAAAAAGTGTGCACCGTGTCAACTCTTCATTTAACGGATTACAGTTTGAATCGGACAGCAGCCAATCAAATTGTTCCAGTGGAGAAAAAGTTGCACGTGGCAGTGCAGAGGAATGTTGGTGGATGAATTGAAAGATGGAGCCCTTGGAAAGATGATACCCAAAACATTTTTTTTTCGGATCTAAAGACTATGCTGTAGTCAACAAAAAACAGATTGCAACTTGCAAAACATGCGGGAAGAAAATAACAGACGGAGGAGCAACAACTTCAAACTTTGTTCGACATTTGAAGCTGCACAAATAACGGTATGTCGTGGCTAATATAGCCGACAGCTGTATATAACTTTGCTAGTGTAGCATGTAGGCTAACATAACGTTAAATCAATGAGCCTCCATATAGTGGGGGGCTCTACTTCTCTAGTTCAATGTTATTCTGTAGTACACCATAAAGGAGAACATGAACTGGTTCTTTATCTGCCTTAACAAACACTTTGGATATAGCAACAAGAAGACATGACTCTATCATCAAGATGAAAAGTAGAGTAGATTAAAAAAAAAGAAGGGAAAAAATAAAAAAATAAATGTATGAAATGAACTGAAATGTATGCATTCACTACTGTAAGTCGCTCTGGATAAGAGCGTCTGCTAAATGACTAAAATGTAAATGTAAATATAGTCAGCCAGTGCGGGAATGTGGCCATTGCACCCAAGATTGAGCTTCAACTGGCTAGGCAGTTGGTAGCTTAAATCCTGCCTGTTGTTACTGCTGTTCCTAAAACCATTGACATATTTTAGCCTATAAGTGTGTGTGTGTGTGTGTGTGTGTGTGTGTGTATGTGTGTGTGTGTGTGTGTGTGTGTGTGTGTGTGTGTGTGTGTGTGTGTGTGTGTGTGTGTGTGTGTGTGTGTGTGTGTGTGTGTGTGTGTGTGTGTGTTGGGCGATTGTGTAAAAGCCTACATCGCCTGATTGCGCCATAGCGATCCTCGATAGTTGATCTCTATGGGGGTGGTGCTACTGCCGCCACTCAGTAATTGTTTAATATGCTTACCTCTTACAGATTTGAACAATACCAGATGAAAAGAAGTGTTACAAGTGAACCACAACAATCTCACAGTTCATGGAGACCCATGTAGGGCAGAACAGCATGAATCATCCACAGCAGAAAGCTATCAACAATGCAATACTGTCTGACCTGGTTATCGATTGCAACTTGCCTCTGTCTATTGTGGAAAACAAGTGTTTAGGTCACTTTCTGTCAGTGGTTGACAGTAAGTACAGCCCAGTGTGTCGCAGAACATTGACATCAAAAGTAGAGAACCTCGCTACAGAGAGACGTTCAGAACTGAAAACTCAGTTGAGCAACACAGACTATGTTTCAGTCACAGTGGACATTTGGTCCAACCGAAAGATGAGGGGGTTCCTTGGTGTCACTGTGCACTGTATGGAGAAAGATGGAGAGAGGATACAGCTCCAATCTCTTGGCCTGTGACCGCTTCAAAGGCCCACACACGGCCGAAAGAATCTGAGAGCAATTTGAGGCCATATGTGGTGAGAACAGCATTAAAGATAAATTGGACTACACCATTAGTGACAATGCTGCCAACATGAGAAAAGCATTCACGGTGTGCTTCCCCATTGAACAAGAAGATGAAGTACATGACGAAGATATCTTGATGACCCAGAACTCTGGAATGACCTAACCCTGGAACACCAGCAAACAGTGGATGCTGCCATTGCAAAACAAAACAGTGCTTGCAGTGTTTTGCCCACACTCTCCAGCTGGTGATGGGAGATGGCTTGAAAGAAACAAAAGTGATGACTCCTTCTCTTTCAAAGTTATCAAAAATCAGCTGACTGCTGCATACAAGCACAACATTCAAGGAGGTGTTTGAGGCTGAATTTGGGGAAAGAGGCATCCCTGCTGTTGTCAACACAAGAAGGAACTCAACATTGAGACAAGTGAAGGCAGTTATCCAATGTGACCATCGAAAGCTCAGTCATGTTCTAGAAAAGGCTGGGCACAAGGAGTTGTTGTTCACAGTACAGGAGTGGAATAAGTTGAAGGAGTTGGTGGACATTCTGAAGTCATTTGGAGCAACAGATATGACACAGGGGGAGAAGATAGTCACAATCAGTTCTGTTGTTCCATCTGTCCCGTCCCACCTTGAGCAGCGGAAGCCTCAAGTCCATTTCCTGAGTGGCCTGGTCAAAAGTCTCCAGGCATCCCTGAACAAAAGATTTCTTGGAATCTTCATCAATGTGAAAATGGCTAGGACACAAGATGGAATCACTGCCCCCTTTTCAGATCCAGTCTACCTCAAAACAGCTGCCTTGGATCCGGCTCTTTCTCTGATGTGGGTGGAGTACCATGTGCTGGTTAAGGAGGAGGTCAAGGAGGAGGTGGCACGAAGAGTGAAAGGTACATATTATTGAGTTTAATGTAACTTTTTCTCATAATTTAATCGAATTGACTGCAACAATAACACTTTTTCAGTTTAACCCACTGCATAACCAATACTCTAATACCGGCCTTTTTGTTTCTGCTTTTACATGTTTTGCCAGAACTGATTCTGCAAGATGCTGCAGGGACTGAGCAAGCTGTGCCTCTTGTTGATGAGGAAGAGCGAGAGGACCATAGTCTTGGACAAGAAGAAGGGCTGTTTGCAGCATACTGTAAGAGGCAGAAGAAAGCTGTTGGGACCACTCCAGCTAAGTCACTACCTTGACATATGTGAAGGACAGAATGCCCTCTTGTTCTGGGCAATGAACATGACGGTTCTTCCTTCACTGTCCCGAGCGGCCATCAGGGTCTTGGCAGTGCCTGCCTCCAGTGCTCCGGTGGAGCCTGTCTTCAGCCATGGTGGCATCATACTGCAGCCTCATCATGCACAAATGACTGACAGACTTATATCGAATTTGGTCTTTTGCAAATGCAATGCATCATAGGGCCCTGAGATAAGAGGAAAAAGGAAACTGTTTTTGCGTTACACACACACACACACACACACACACACACACACACACACACACACACACACACACACACACACACACACACACACACACACACACACACACACACACACACACGTAGTCTATATGTTCAGGTTTTATTTCCCATCTTTGGAATTTGTATTTTTTTCTCAGACATTCAGGCCAGTGTTCAAATTGTAGGCCTACTTGAAGTTCAGTATTAGTTGTTTTGATGTACCTTTTAATAAATTATTGTAACTTTATGGCAGGATTGTTTTTGGTGTCTAGAGTATATCTGGAGAGGGAGAGACAGAGAGAGCACTACAATATTTTGTTTTTGTTGTCATATTGATGTGTATTTCTCATGGCTACCTATGTATTTTCATGGAAATATAAAGTTTTGACTAGTTTTTGACTAGTTTAGGACTCGAAACTCAAAGTTTAGAACTTGAGACTTGTCGGTCTTGACTTGAGACTTGACTCAGACTTGCCTGTCTTGACTTAGGACTTGACTTGGGACTTTAGTGCTAAGACTTGAGATGTAAGACTTGAGATGTACTTGTGACTTGTAAATCAATGACATGGTCCCACCTCTAGTATGTAGTGATAAATGTGTTTCAAAAACGTTTTTTTTTTCTTCATTTATCAAGGCACTGAAACTCCACAATTGTTTTCTTCTATTTTTCTGTACTCAGCTCGTTCTGTTTCAAGATATGTTTCTATTATCCTCAAAATCAAGTGTAACCCCCCCCCCCCCCGTGTTGCAATCAGCTGAAACCAGATTTTCTTGTAGCCGTATAGCATCTTACCGTAAACCTTGATTTTCTTGTAGCAGAATAGCATCTTACCGTAAACCTTGATATTATTGTAGCAGAATAGTCTCTTGTGCCTCTACTCCTCCACATCTCAACCCTTTGCTTTCCCTCTATTTTCTTCTGCAATCCAAGCTCCATCCTTTAAGGGGCTAAGTAGTGGAACTAGCCATCTCTCTCCACAGCATGGAAAGCTGATTGGTGATGTCATGCATACAAGCTAACTTCCTCTCACTGTTGTTATCAGTCCATTTGCCATAGACTACTCTGATCTGATATAATATTGAAGGCGTGGGGGTGATCCCCATTCAGTTGGACCCTGTCTGCTGGTAAGGATGGCAAGCTAATTTGGGATTGATGGAACTGTGGAACTGATGGGTTTAAGATTTGGAGAGAGAGTGAAAGGGGCTTCTGTGCCCATGGATTGGTGTCACCATAAGGATGTGCCATAAACCAATACTGAGGCATGTAGGGCAAGGATTTCTATCAGGATTATGCATGCGTGTAGGAGTCATCCTTCATCTCTTGTGAGAGATACAGCTATGCAGCCAGACAGACACCAGGACCCCCCTGCTCACATATCGGCTTCCATTGTTACAAGTTATTTTACAAGCAATCTTGCAGTTAGTGTGTGTGTGTGTTTGTATGTGCTTGCCTGTCTGTCTGTGCCTGCCTGCCTGTGTGCATGCATGAATTTGTATTAATGTATGTGCGTAAGTGTCTCTATTTTTCATTCTTCAATTTATTTAGAGAGATAAAAACTGAGAAAAACACACACACACACAGCAGTCCTCCCCAGCAGCAATTAAACATGGAGGCTACACAATAACAGAGAGGTCAAGTATGGTGGGTTGTCAGCAAGCACAGTGGAGGACCCCCCACCTCAGCACGCTGCATGAGGCCCTGCCTGGGCTAGTGAAGATGGCTGGCATGGTCAGTCAGGCTGAACTGTTCTTGATCACACCATCAAGCAGCTTGTTATGAAACCCACAATGGCCATTATATGTGGTATCAATCTGAATTTCTCAGCCTCGCAGGGGGAAAATGATCACAGGAGTCAGCCTCTCATTGGAGAGAGGGGAAGTCGGAGAAGGAGATTAAAAGGAAAATAAATGTAACGCGGAAAAGAGCTTTATTAATAGGATTACGGGCTCACAGATTTCGATATATCATTGGTTAGAGAAGGGAGGGAAATTTTAAAAAATGACAAAAATCTTGGAGAGGAGAACAATAAATTGTTAATGGTTTGTGCGGAGTCTCATGGGTAGTCTCATGGGTAGTCTCATGCTTTTTCCTTAGTAGACAATAGTCTTTTAATGTGATAAGGTGATAAACCGCCCATATCACTGTAGACTGGCGTCTCCATGTAAACATGTATCGACATTAATTTCATCTGTTTGAGAGAAACTCCCTCTTCAGTTACTCCATGAACAGAATAGCGTAAATTATTGAACCATCTATTGTATCAAATATATTCTACTCCATAAAGAAACGGTTTATTCCTGTTATACATGGCAGACAATAAAAGAGGCTGCCATCTTTCATAGGAGTTACTAAACACTGCAGTTAACCTCCTTTAGCAGAACCTGTGTTAAATCTTCTTTCTATTACTTTTATAGGACTTTATGATAGCTATAACGCTCTCAAAAGATGTATATTGTTCTTTCCTTGGTTCATTAAGCATCACTGTTGAGGAGATCCAAGCCATTACAACATGACAGACGACGCACAACATAATCAAAATCACACTATTTCCTTGTTTTCAATTATTTCTCACTTTACTTTTACTCTATTACTGTGACAACGGATATCATTTTTACTTACAAATCAGGTGTTGACATAGACAAAAAGACAAAATGAAGCAGAAAATAATAGACTTACAGTACTAACATATGCAACATTGAACTAGCGAGTGTTGAATGAATGGGGAAGAGAACGAGCATACGGAAAGATAAGAAGACCAGAGCAGGGTTATGCAAAAACAGGACATAAACGGATCTTATGTTTCTGGAAAATATCTCAGAAAGAGGGAAAAGCCACACACACACACAGACAAACAGACACACACACACAGAAACACAGAAACACACACACACACACACAAACAGACACACATACACAAACGAACAGACACGGACACCAGACACATAGACACACAGACACAGTTAAACAGACACACACAGATACACACACACACACACACACAAACACACAGACACACACATACACACACACAGACACAGACAGACACACATTCACAAACACACACGCACGCACACACAGACACAAACAAACAGACACAAAGACTCACAGAAACACTGACACAGACAAACAGACCCATAGACACACACATACACACAGGTGCACACACACACACACACACACACATTCACACAGACACACACACACACAGACAACCAGACACTGACACACAGACACACAAATATACACAGGCCCACACAGACAAACAAACACAAAGACACACACACACACACATACAGGCACACATACACACAGGCACACACACACACACACAGATAAACACTCACACTGACAGACACACAGACACACAACCACACACAGACACACAGAGACACACACACAGACAGACAGACACAAACACACGCATACACAGACACACAGCCACAAATACAGACACACACACACACAGACACACACAGCTACACACATACAGACACATACACAGACACGCAGGCACACAGACACAAATACAGACACAAACACACACACATACACTCACACACAGACACACAGCGACAGTAATACACACCACACACAGACAGACACAAAAACACAGCCACAGATACGCACACACACAGACACACACCCACCCCCCCCCCCCCCCCCCCCACACACACACACTGACACACAACCACACACACAGACACACACCCACACACATACACAAACACGCAGACACACAGACACACTGACACACAGACAGACAGAAAGACACACAGACACACACAAACATACCACCACAGACACACAAAAACAGACACACACACCACTGACACACATACACACACAGACACTCATACACAGACACACACATAGAAATCCAGACACTGACACACAGACACACACAAAAACAAACAGACACAAACAGACACAGACACACAGACACAAACACACACAAACACACACAGACACACACACACTGATACACAACCACACACAACGACACACAGACACACACAGAGACAGCACACACAGACAGACACACACAGACACAGACATGCAGACACATAGACACAAATACAGACACAGACACACATACACTGACACACACAGACACACATACACCGACACACACAGACACACAGCCACAGACACACACAGACACACAGCCACAGACACCCACATAGACACATCCACACATCCACGCACAGAAACACAAACAGACACACACACACACACAAACACACAGACACACAGCCGCATACAGACAATCGCACACAGACACACAGACACACTGACACGCACATGTACACACAGGCACACGCTGACACACACACACATACACAAATACACAATACACACACACTGACATAGGCACACACACGTAGACACACACAGATACACTGAGACACATGCAGAGACACACACACAGACACACATACAGACACATATACATGCATAAACACAGTCAGACTTTCAAACACTGACACTGACACACACCCACACACATACACAGACACGCAGACACACAGACACAAATACAGACAAATACACACACAGACCCACACAGATGCACACAGACACACATACAGACACACACACAGCAACACACTGACACACAGAAAGACACACAGACACACAGACACACAGACACACAGAGACAGTCACACACACCACATAGACACATACAGACACACAGACACACACAGGCACACACAGACACGAAGAGACACGGACACACATACACAGACACACGGACACACACACACACATACAGACAGACATGCAGACACACCGACACAAATACAGACACAAGCACACAAACAGACACAAACACACACACTGACACACACACACACACACACACACATACAGACAGACATGCAGACACACCGACACAAATACAGACACAAGCACACAACGGCACAAATACACAGACTTAAACACACACACAGACACACAGAGACACAGAGACACAGAGACACAGAGACACACGGACACACATATACATACATACAGACACACTGACACATAGACAAACACACACAGACAGACAGACACACATACACAGACACACATACATACATACATACATAGACACACAGAAACACACACACTCACACACACAGACAGACAGACACACAGACAGACAGACACACATACATACATAGACATACAGAAACACACACACACACACACACACACACACACACATACACAGACACACAGACACACAGACAAACAGACACACTCAAAGACACACAGACACACACAGACACACCGAGACACAGACACACACTGACAGACACAAACAAACAAACAGACACAAACACACAAACAGACACACAGACACAAACACACAGACTTAAACACACACACACACAAACACACAGATGCACACACACACAGACACAGGCACACAGACTCACACACACAGACACACACATGTACACACACAGCAACACACACACACACACACCGACAGCCAGGCACTGACACACAGTCACATTGTCATGCAGACAGACACAGACACACAAATACACACTGACACACAGAAACACACACTTACACACACAGACACATGCAGAGAGACACACAGACACACACACACACACTCAGACACACACTCAGACAGACAGACAGACAGCCAGACAGCCAGACAGCCAGACAGACAGACAGACAGACAGACAGACAGACAGACAGACAGACAGACAGACAGACAGACACACACACACACACATATACCCACAGACATAGACACAGGGCAGAATAGTTCTCAATACACAGACATAGACACACACAGCCACATGGACACACTCAGACACACAAACAGACACACACAGACACACTGACACACTGACACACACACACACACACACACACATACAGACACACACACACACACTCACACACACACACTCACAGACACATATATACAGACACACAAACAGACACACATGTAGAGACACAGACACACACACACAGACACAGACACAGACACACAAAGACACACAGAGACACACACACACACAGACACACACACACAGACGCACAGACACACACAGACAAACACACACACACACACACAAACACACAGACACACGTTTGCAAGCAATCTATTGGTTGTTATACAGGATTGCATCGCCCTATAATGCTTTTTAAAAGCAGGAGGGAGGAGCACAAGCTGTTAAATTCAGTGATGACAACATTTAATTTTTGTTTTCTGCTTGGTGGCTATCCTATAGGATGCTATTAAGAATGCTATCTTAGTGGAGGGACTGGACTGTGCTCAGCTTTTGTTTTTAATTCCCGTTTTAAACCCTGCCAACAATTCCATCAATACTCGTGCAATGGCTGCCAAGACAGGTCGTGTAAATGGTCTTCAGCCACTCACGTGGTGTGACATTTCTTTTCCCAGCAGTCCCAGGCATTAAACTCCTTAGTTCTGTTCATCTCCTTTAATGTATTGTCTCAGTATCCCATTCACTTTCCCACAACCCAGACCTCAAGTATGTGCTCCGACGTTATTTTAATGTCCTCTCTTGTGTGATTTGGAAGAGTTCCAAACACACTGCATACTTTGAAGTATAACTTAAAGCGATGGCTGGAAGAAGGATCACTTTCTAAATAATTTCTAACATGAAGAACCATTCTGAACTATTCTACTATATCTTACTGGAGTTCTTATAGACTACTCAGGAAAAACATTGTTGAGTACAAAATGTGACGTTTCATGGACGAGTTTGGACAGTAATTCATCCACATTGGCCAAGCCAGTAGATTTCTCTGACAGCCACAGCTTTGTGTAGGTGATGTAGATGGTTATGTCTGTCATTAAGGGTAGCTTCTAAGTGAGATGACAAGTGAAAGTGAGTCATGGTGCTCAAGCTAACTAGTGTAAACGTGTCACAAGGCAGAATAGTTCTCATGTCATTGAGGTATAACGTACCAGCAGGTAGCCTAATGCTTAGAGTGTTGGGCTACTAACCCAAAGGTTGTTGGTTTGTATACCTGAGCTGACAAGGTGAAACATAATTTAATGTACCATTGAGCAACCCTACTACTATGGCTGACCCTGAAAAACAACACATTTCACTGCCACTGCATATGACATTAATATATAAAACAATAATATTCTAAAACAATAATATATTGTTTTAGAACTCACTTTAGAACTCATAGTTACACATATATATATAAAATTACCCAAATATATACAATGACCCAAAACACACCTCCAGGCTGTGAAGGGCTATTTGACCAAGAAGGAGAGTGATGGAGTGCTGCATCAGATGAACTGGCCTCCAAAATCACCTGACCTCAACCCAATTGAGATGGTTTGGGATGAGTTGGATCGCAGAGTGAAGGAAAAGTAGCCAACATGTGCTCAGCATATGTGGAACTCCTTCAAGACTGTTGGAAAAGCATTCCAGGTGAAGCTGATTGAGGGAATTTAAACTTTATTTAACTAGGCAAGTCAGTTAAGAACTAATTCTTATTTACAATGACGGCCTAGGAACAGTGGGTTAACTGCCTTGTTCAGGGGCTGAACAACATATGTTTACCTTGTCAGCTCAGGGATTCAATCCAGCAACCTTTTGGTTACTGGCGCAACACTCTAACCACTAGGCTACCTGCCGCCCCACATATTTTGATTTGTTTAACACTTTTTTGGTTACTACGTGATTCCAAATATGTTACTTCATAGTTTTGTTCTACAATATAGAAAATAGTAAAATAAAGAATGAGTAGGTGTCCAAACTTTTGACTGGTACTGTATATATCTACAGTACCAGAATATATATACAGTCTACAGTATTACTAGGTAAAACATTAATGTAAGCAAATGGTATGTTTAAGTTACTGTAGCGGTTCAGATGCTTTGTTTCCTTTCTTGGTGTTGTGGCTTGCTATATCCTCTCAAGCACCCGGCTTGTTAGCCAGACGTGTTTGTTTTTCTCTTCCTCTTCCTGTTTTCTCCATGTTTTTCTGCAGGCTTTGGAAGAGGTGATGAATGACTGGAAGTTGAATCATTATTAAAGGTGGGGGATGATTAATAAGGTCCTTGTGTGTTTTCCTCTGTAGTGTAAATAAAATATATCATTCACGTAACGCACGGCCAGGCCCAGAAGAGTGATTTATGGTGTGTTAAAATGGAAAGCCAAAGGCTGAAGCCCCCTTTTAGACACAAGCCCATGACAATGCTCTACCCCAACTCCACGGTCTCAACACGGTGCAGAGATCTCCTGCTCGCTTGCTCTCTCTCTCTCTCTCTCTCTCTCTCTCTCTCTCTCTCTCTCTCTCTCTCTCTCTCTCTCTCTCTCTCTCTCTCTCTCTCTCTCTCTCAATTCAATTTAAAGGGCTTTATTGGCATGGGAAACACGTTTACATTGCCAAAGCAAGTGAAGTAGATAATAAACAAAAGTGAAATAAACAATAAAAAATGTACAGTAAGCATTACACTTACAAAAGTTCCAAAAAAATAAAGACATTTCAAATGTCATATTATATCTATATGCAGTGTTGTAATGATGTGCAAATTGTTGTAGTACAAAAGGGAAAATAAATAAACATAAATATAGGTTGTATTTACAATGGTGTTTGTTCTTCACTGGTTGCAATTTCTTGTCGAAACAGGTCACAAATCTTGCTGCTGTGATTGGTAATTCACCCAATAGATATGGAAGTTTATCAAAAATTGGATTTGTTTTCAAATTCTTTGTGGGTCTGTATAATCTGAGGGAAATACGTGTCTCTAATATGGTCATACATTTGGCCAGAGGTCAGGAAGTGCAACTAAGTTTCTACCTCATTTTGTGGGCAGTGTGCACATAGCCTGTCTTATTTTGAGTGGTAGGTCTGCTTTTGGCAGCCTTTCTCAATAGCATGGCTATGCTCAGTAAGTCTGCAGATAGTCAAAGATTACCTTTGTTTTGGGTCAGTCACGGTGGTCAGGTATTCTGCCACTGTGTACTCTCTGTTTAGGGCCAAATAGCATTCTAGTTCTTTCCAATGTGTTAAGTAATTACGGTTTTGTTTCTCATGATTTGGTTGGGTCTAATTGTGTTGCTGTCCTGGGGCTCTGTGAGGTCTGTTTGTGTTTGTGAACAGAGCCCCAGGACTGGCTTTGCTAGGAGGCTCTTCTCCAGCTTAATTTCTCTGTTGGTGATGGCTTTGTTATGGAAGGTTTAGAAATCACTTCCTTTTAGGTGGTTGTAGAATTTAACGGCTCTTTTCTGGATTTTGATAATTAGCAGGTATCGGTCTAATTCTGCTCTACATGCATTTTTTGGTGTTTTACATTGTACAGAGAGGATATTTTTGCAGAATTCTGAATGCAGAGTCTCAATTTGGTGTTTGTCCCATTTTCTGAATTCTTTGTTGGTGAGCTGATCCCAACCTCACAACCATAAAGGGCAATGGGTTCTATAACTGATTCAATTATTTTTAGCCAGATCCTAATTGGTATGTCGAAATGTATGTTCCTTTTGATGGCATAGAAGGCCCTTCTTGCCTTGTCACTCAGATCGTTCACAGCTTTGTGGAAGTTACCTGTGGCGCTGATGTTTAGGCCGAGGTATGTATAGTTTTTTGTGTGCGCTAGAGCAACTGTGTCTAGATGGAATTTTGTGGTCCTGGCAACTGGACCTTTTTTGGAAAACCGTTATTTTTGTCTTAATGAGATTTACTGTCAGGGCCCAAGTCTGACAGAATCTGTGCAGAATATCTAGGTGTTGCTGTAGGCTCTCCTTGGTTGAGGAGAGAGCACCAGATCATCAGCAAACACTAGACATTTAACTTAAGATTCTAGTATGTGAGGCTGGGTGCTGCAGACTGTTCTAGTGCCCTCACCAATTCATTGATATTTATGTTGAAGAGGGTGGGGCTTAAGCTGCATCTCTGTCTCACCCCCCGGCAATTTGGAAAGAAATGTGTGTATTTTCTTCCAATTTTAACTGCACACTTGTTGTTTGTGTACATGGATTTTATAATGTTGTATATTTTTCCACCAACACCACTTTCCAACAATTTGTATAGCAGTCCCTCATGCCAAATTGAGTCAAAAGCTTTTTTGAAATCAACAAAGTATGAGAAGATTTTGCCTTTGTTTTGATTTGCTTGTTTGTCAATTAGGGTGTGCAGGGTGAATATGTGTTCTGTCATACTGTAATTTGGAAAAAAGCCAATTTGACATTTGCTCAGCACATTGTTTTCGCTGAGGAAATGTACGAGTCTGCTGTTAATGATAATGCAGAGGATTTTCACAAGGTTGCTGTTGATGCATATCCCACGGTAGTTATTGGGGACAAATTTGTCTCCACTTTTGTGGATTGGGGTGATCAGTCCTTGGTTCCAAATATTGGGGAAGATGCCAGAGCTAAGGATGATGTGTTTTCTCTCTCTCTCTCTCTCTCTCTCCCTCTCTCTCTCTCCCTCGCTCCCTCCCTCCCTTGCTCCCTCTCTCACCGTCTCTCTCACCGTCTCTCTCACCGTCTCTCTCTTACTCTCTCTCCAGTGGAAGAGGTATGGGGCCAGGACGGGGAGGGAAGGAAGGAATGAAGGAATTGTGTTTTGTAAATGGGGTTTGTACCACCATCAAGGCCACATCAGGCTTAGGATGTGACTTTTCTCTCCCTGGTTTGGAGGATGTGGCTCTTCTCTCCCTGGTTTGGAGGATGTGGCTCTTCTCTCCCTGGTTTGGAGGTGTGGCTCTTTGAAGGTATGGAAATCTGTCTCTCAGGCCCCAACTGATCCCAAACCAGAACTATAAGTCTTTGTTTGACCGTCATTTTCCGACCAGCGTAAATGAAAGCAGTGATTCAATACTTTTTTTATCTGGTCCACAAAAACCCCATCAAAAAACATGTTGGCAAGGGAACGACTCATTCTCTGAAAACCCTGGTTTCACTTAAAGTCTGATTCTTCTGGCTTAGTGGACTTCCACTGCTTGCAGGCATAAACAGTCATTGTCCTCTTCTGCTGCTAGCATTCTTAGAATAATATGGAGTAAAGGCCACAGTGTACCAAGTAACAATATCAGTGCATTAACTTCTACAAAGGCCAGAGCTGCAGATGGCTCAGAGTATTTTCCACAGCTGTAAACACTCCCAAAGTGATGGAGAGAGAATGGAATTTGCAAAGATGTGCTAAAGTTGTCACATGGGCATTTTATTGAAAACCTTCAAGCCTATACTCTCTCTGGTGACATTCATATCTTAATTTATAAAAAAAATTCCCATAAAGATTTCCTTACTGAGGATGAAACTGGCCTTTTAACTTTGTTTAGCTTTTTTTCTATGTGCACACATGCATTTTTTCAAGAAGAATCACAGCAGTTTAACTGATTTTCCTCGATACCTTACATGCTGTGCACTCATGATTGAAACAGTATTCTACAGGGTAAGCATGAAAGGGCCTACTAACATCAGACTAAAAACGACGGTGTGTAACCCGGATACATGTCTTCAAAGGTTGTACTCTACATCAGACTAAATACGACGGTGCTGTACCCGGATACATGTCTTCAAAGGTTGTACTCTACATCAGACTAAAAACGACGGTGTTGTACCCGGATACATGTCTTCAAAGGTTGTACTCTACGTCAGACTAAAAACGACGGTGCTGTACCCGGATACATGTCTTCAAAGGTTGTACTCTACGTCAGACTAAAAACGACGGTGCTGTACCCGGATACATGTCTTCAAAGGTTGTACTCTACATCAGATGGATATCAATACAACGCTGCAAAATAAGACATCTGGAAAATCTGTTCTGAAGTTTCAAAAAGAGTGTTGTGCAGGTGTGTGAATGCGTACATGTGTGTGTGCATGTGTGTGTGTGTGTTTGTCTGTGTGTGTGTGTGTGTGTGTGTCTGTGTGTGTGAATGTGTGTTTTTGTCATCACAGATCTGAAAGCAGGCTTCACGAGGTGCGTAATGCAGCATCCTGCCCATTCCCCACGGCTACTGACCTGAAAGAATATGCAAACTCTCTAACAGGAGGCTCCTTCACAACAGATATCATTGGTTCATCTCCAATCACTAAATAAGGCCAACACCCTCCCTAAAGATAGCACTGGTTCATCTCCAATCACTAAATAAGGCCAACACCCCAGCCCAGCCCTGGCTGTTCCTCACAGAGCTGTTTTTTTGGGTTACAGATTTTCTCTGTATTTCTGTATAAGTCAGTTTTTCCTGGGCTTCTCTCTCTGCTTCTGGGGGTTGCTGCATATTCCACTGTTCACTGGGGTCCTGCCCTGGATTCAGGAGCACAGCTCTGGCTAGAGAGAGGGAGGAGACAGCCAACCCAGTCCGCCCCGACTGCAACCGGGGTGACACACTTACTCGGCTTCTCTCCCCGTCGCCAACAGGATATCTGCGTTTCACCTCAAAATGGGAGCGCAGGGAGCAGGAAACCTGTTGGAGAGTCCTCCTAAAGAACCCTGGAGGGGAGCTAGAGGATGTTCATACTGAAGCCCTCGCTGAGTGAGGCTCTAAGGCGGGCGCTTCTCACATCCTTTGTTTACTTAGCGTGTGGAGTGGGACTACTCTACCTTCACCGCTATTGTAAGTTCACTCATACAAATCCTCCTATATGTATAAGTCAACATAAGGAGCTTAGTCTAGAGTGGGCAATTCAGCCTCCTGACAAATGCTATATTTATAACAGGCTGGCATGGTATTACAAGTCGAGAAGCATGTTTGGTAGGCTTATTTGTAAAGATGCAATTCTGCAAGCGCCCACTTTTAAGTTTAGGCTTAGGTTGAACTGTTTACTCATTTGATAACACCCAAAGGAGTGAGGACCAATCGGTTTGCTTCCGTTAAGAATGTTTTTCAACAGAATCGGCAGAATGAATACACCCTGATCAGGCGCAAACACATTTCATTTTCATAGCAGCCACATACGAACAGCATGATCACTTTGCTTGTTGTATAATTCCTACTCGCTCTCCTCCTCTCACCTTTTCCCTTTACCTGTGTACTTCAGTTCATAACACATCAGCTGTCTGTGGCCAGGCAAAAAAAACTTTCCAAGCCAAAACTTCATATCATAACTGTTAACCGCTACACACAGGCTACATCGTTGTCTCCATACTAGCTAACGTCATAGTCAAGATAGCCACTATAACAGAAGTGTTAGTAATCCGCTGCAATCATGCAGTACAGTGTACAGTCAGCAAGCAGTTTAGCAGTTGGGGATGGTGTATTCATACATGAATAAAACAAACCGCTTACCTTGACTTGGAAGAGTTCCAGTGTTTGCTAGCCATAGCCAGCTAGCTAACATAGCATCACTTTCTGTTTGAGCCGGGTGTTTGAGTAGGCTAAACTAGCAAGCTCTCTCTCTCTCCCTCTCTCTCTCTTGCATTTGTTCAAAACTGTTCAACTATTGTCATTCTCTTTCTTCGAATCAACTACTCACCACATGTTATGCACTGCAGTGCTAGCTAGCTGTAGATTTTCCTTTCAGCACTGGATTAATTCTCTGATACTTTGATTGGGTGACAACATATCAGTTCATGCTGCAAGAGTTCTGATAGGTTGGAGGACGTCCTCCGGAAGTTGCAATAATTACTGTGTAAGTCTATGGAAGAGAGTGTGCTACCATGGTACTACCCTACAGAGTATTGTTGAGGCTAATGTAGACCTTCATTGTAAAACAGTGTGTTTTAATCTATTATTTGTTCATGTGAATATATTTAGTATAGTTTTTTAATGTTTCACTATTACATTTTTCTGAAATTCACTGAGGAGGAGAGTCCTAAACTTCCTCCTCTGAAGAGCATCCACTGATTTATGTCCTCCCTCCTTACACCTCCATCCTCCCTCCTCCATCCTCCCTCCTTCCTTCCTCCCTCCTTCCTCACCCCTTCTTACTCCTCCTCCCTCCTCACCCTCTGATCCCCAGATGTAGCAGAACCACACAGAGACTGTAATAAGAGCCGTACTAAAGCTAATAGGAGGTATTTACATGGGAGTGGGTGTAACTGACACCAACCCGCTGGGGCAATTAGGGAAATTAATTACCTAACCATTCCTGTATTAATGGTGAAATAAAGCGAGGTAATTTAGTCATTTTTCAATGAGGATTTAAACATCTATTTAGCAAACAAATATGCTTAAAAGGATGGGTTAAAATTTGTCTCTTTGGCAGTGATAATGCCTTCTGTAGCAGATTGTTGAACATCTCACTCACACTAGGTATTTTATTGGCATTTCCCAGCCTGGGATCACATTTCCCCATCCTGTTTACCCTATATTGGTATCCCCTACCACCAGAAAAGGAGTGGAATCTTTGTTGAGGGTGAGGTGTGTTTTCTACAGTAGGCTAGGACTTGTGGAAGAGAGAGGAGGAGAGAAAGAGAGAGAGAAGGAGAAGCAGAGAGAGAGAAAGAGAAAGAGAGGGGGGAGGGGGAGAGAGAGAGGGGCTTCCCGAGCAGGGCTGCTCTCTGACAGCCTGGGAACCTAGAAGTGCCATCTGGCTTGAGGGGCCAAAGAACAGGGCTCAGCGACCTTTGACCCAGATCCCCCTTTTAGCAAACATCTCTGCCGTGCCGATTTATAGGCTCCTGAGGAACAATAAAAGGCCAGCCACGGCTGTCAGAGGCAGGGGCAGGCAGTCCACATGTCTACAAGTGACTGGAGACACACCAGCGAGAGAGAGCGCGAGAGAGAGAAAAAGACAGAGAAAAAGAGAAAAAAAGAGAGCGAGAGAAACTTAGGGACTGAGCAAGGGAAGAGGGAGAACAGCATAATTGATATCTATCCCAAGACGTCAGGCAACAACAAGGAGTGTTTGACATTCAGTTCACATTTTCTCCTCATTAAACAGCATGAAGGCAACATCCAACTTGGAGACATAACATATAGAGACGTTTTACAGATGTATAAAAAGGAAAGCCATTTTTACAGCAATATTAGGGATGTTTTTTTGCCTTGTTTACTTGGCTATTAAATACATTCTTACTGATGCAGCAGTGAGTTGTGGACCTTCAGAAGTTATGTCAGGAGCCATGGGTTAGGGGGCACAGTTGAAGCCATTTCTTTTTTTTAACAAGGCAAGTCAGTTAAGAACACATTTTTATTTTCAATGACAACCTAAGAACAGTCAGTACACTGCCTTGTTCAGGGGCAGAACAACAACTTTTCACCTCAGGGATTCGATCTAGCAACCTTTCGGTTACTAGTCCAAAGCTCTAACCACTAGGCTTCCTGCCACCCCGGTATACAAGTCAGTATTTGACGTCCATCCATGTCTGGGGATGTAGGTTGATGACTTGGAAACTGGCCACTAGGGGCAACAGTGAGCGCTGTTAGCTTCGAGGTGGTTTCAGTTTTGCTAGGGTGTTGTAGATGGCGTATGGGCGTAAGCATCTGCCTCTGATTCCAAAGGACGCACATGTGTTTTTAAGCCTATCCTTAACCCTTACCCTACCTCCAGAAAACTACATTTGGAGTTAATGTCTAACCTTAAGATTTCAGAGTTAATGCCTAAACTTAACCTGAAATGTTTCAACATTTGACATTTGCAACAACTGTGAAATTTGACGTTTAAGAAACATGGATGAATTACTAATTCTGACGCGAGACTGTGAGCTAGTTGAGTAGAACACTGCTTGAATCAATAGAGCCCACTGAGCTGGGCAGGCCTCCCTGTGGCAGTAAACCCCACAAACAAGTGGCTCCCCAACCAACCAATCGACCCCTGGAGGAAAACATCAAACCAAATGAAAGTACCTGAAGACAAAAGCTGAAACGAGGAACACAGCTCTTATGACAGTCAGCTGTCATTCACCGGTCCCTTATTTCACGGCTGTGAGGTATTCACTCCGACCTTTTGGACTCTTTTTGTTCTTCCATTCATTCTTTGTGTCATTCTCTCTCCTTTTCCCTCTCTTTTTTTCCTGTTTTAAGAGGGGGATGGGTGAGTCCATCCGAGGATTCAGGCATGAATAGACTTTTGTTTTGCTCTTTCTTCTTCCTCCTGACTGTGTCAATTGCGGGGTGCCCTGGTGAAGGCCCCGGCTCCCTGAGATACAGTCTGACTGGCTAGTAAGAATTCTGGGGAGTCCCGCTAAGGCCTGACAGAGAGAGAGAGAGGTGCCGGCTGGCCACAGGGGCCATAGGGGTCAGGCCAGGAATGGCTTTCACAGAGAGAGAGAGAGAACAGCCTTGATCAGCTCAATTCCTGTCATCATAAAACTCTCTCTCTCTGTTCTATGGCAAGAACGCAGCATTTTGTGAGATTATGCACCTCTGCAGACCTATTACTGCATCATCTCCTCTCCTCTCCTCCACACACCCTCACTCATCACACCCTCCTCTGCTCACCACACACCCTCACCCATCATCTCCTCTCCTCTCCTCCACACACCCTCACTCATCACACCGTCCTCTGCTCACCACACACCCTCACTCATCATCTCCTCTCCTCCACACACCCTCACTCATCACACCATCCTCTGCTCACCACACACCCTCACTCATCATCTCTTCTCCTCTCCTCCACACACCCTCACTCATCACACCATCCTCTGCTCACCACACACCCTCACCCATCATCTCTTCTCCTCTCCTCCACACACCCTCACTCATCACACCGTCCTCTGCTCACCACACACCCTCACTCATCATCTCATCTCCTCTCCTCTCCTCCACACACCCTCACTCATCACACCATCCTCTGCTCACCACACACCCTCACTCATCACATCATCCTCTGCTCACCACACACCCTCACTCATCACATCATCCTCTGCTCACCACACACCCTCACTCATCACACCATCCTCTGCTCACCACACACCCTCACTCATCATCTCCTCTCCTCTCCTCCACACATCCTCACTCATCACACTGTCCTCTGCTCACCACACACCCTCACTCATCACACCATCCTCTGCTCACCACACACCCTCACTCATCACACCGTCCTCTGCTCACCACACACCCTCACTCATCACACCATCCTCTGCTCACCACACACCCTCACTCATCACACCATCCTCTGCTCACCACACACCCTCACTCATCACACCGTCCTCTGCTCACCACTGTCTATCTGAAATTTGCCATTCAGCAGGCCTGCTGACACCAGCAGGATCCCACCAACACCAAATGAAGGCACAGAGTGGGAAAATGAGAGGTGTAGCTGGTAAGGGGTGTGGGAAGGGTTGTGGCCGAGAGGCAGGATACATTTTTGTTTGTGTTTCAAGACCTACTTTTACATTACATTTAAGTCATTTAGCAGACGCTCTTATCCAGAGCGACTTACAAATTGGTGCATTCACCTTATGATATCCAGTGGAACAACCACTTTACAATAGTGCATCTAAATCAAAGACCTGACCTCAGCATCTTGCTAGAGGGCCTTTTATCACCAGGGGCTTAAAACACTTTTAGGTACAACGGTCATAATGCTGTACCTTCCACACTGCTGTACCCCCCATACCACTGTACCCCCCATACTGCTGTACCCCCATACTGCTGTACCCTCCATACCACTGTACCCCCCATACTGCTGTACCCTCCATACAGCTGTACCCTCCATACTGCTGTACCCTTCATACTGCAGTACCCTCCATACTGCTGTACCCTTCATACTGCTGTACCCTCCATACTGCTGTACCCCCCATACTGCTCTACCGTCCAAACTGCTGTACCCTCCATACTGCTCTACCCGCCATACTGCTGCACCCTCCATACCACTGTACCGTCCAAACTGCTGTACCCTCCATACTGCTGTACCCCCCATACTGCAGTACCCCCCATACTGCTGTAGCCTCCATACTGCTGTACCCTTCATACTGCTGTACCCTCCATAATGCAGTACCCTCCATACTGCAGTGCCCTCCACAGCGCTGTACCCTCCATACTGCTCTACCCTCCATACTGCTGTACCCTCCATACTGCTGTACCCTCATACCGCTGTACCCCCCATACTGCTGTAGCATTCATATTGCTGTACCCTCCATACTGCAGCACCCTCCATACCGCAGTACCCTCTATAGCGCTGTACCCCCCATATTTCTGTTTCCTCCATACTGCTGTACCCTCCATAGTGATGTACCATCCATATTGCTGTACCCTCCAAACTGCAGTACCCTCCATAGTGCTGTCCCCTCCATAGTGCTGTCCCCTCCATACTGCTGTACCCTCCATACTGCTGTCCCTTCATACTGCTGTACCCTTCATACTGCAGTACCCTCCACACTGCTGTACGCCCATACTGTACCCCCCCTACTGCTGTACATCCATACTGTTGTATCCACCATACAGCTGTAGCCTCCATACTGCTGTACCTCCATACTGCTGTACCCTCCATAGTGCTGTAGCCTCCATACTGCTGTACCTCCATGCTGCTGTACCCTCCATAGTGCTGTACCCTCCATACTGTTCTACCCTCCATACTGCAGTACCCTCCATACTGCTTTTTCCTCCATACTGTACACTTCCGGTTTGGAGCGAGCAGTCGCACTACGCTTCACTCCACAGGTAATATTACACTTCACTACATTACAACGGTTTGATTTGTTTGATCCAAGCAATTCTTTTCTTTTCTTAGCTAGCTACATAGCCGTCTTTGTATCTAAGATAATCGTGTAGCTTAGAGTAATTATCGAAGTTAGCTATCTTCGTCCTCCTAACGTAGTCATCACTGCTAGCTAGCTAGTCAACACTGCTAGCTAGCCAACCAGCCAACTTCCACCGACTAGCTGCACTATCTATTACATTACAACGGAACGACTTGACTAGTGTAGTGTTAGTGAGCCAGCTACTTAGTTGTCTTTGCATCTAAGATAATTGTGTAGTTTAGAGTAATTATTAGTAAGTAGCCAGCCGCGACGCCAGACGTAGTCAACACACCTAGTCATCACCAGACGTAGTCAACACACCTAGTCATCATTAATCCACTGCTAGCTAGCTAGCCAACAGCTAGCCAACCGTTACCGACTAGCAGCGCTGTAGATACCAATACTTTACAACGGAACGATTTGACTAGTGCAGTGTTGGCTAGCTAGCTACATAGTTGTCTCTGTCATAGCTTGATAATTGTGTAGTTTAGTAATTACCGAGGTTAGCTAGCCAGCTATTGCCGTCCCCCGCGACGCCATTTTTCCTAACCCAGCCAACTAGTAACACTGTAGAAACTAAAATACATTACAAAGGAACGTCTTGATTAGTGTTATGCTAGCTAGCCACAAAGTTGCTTTTGTATCATGACAAGGTGTAGTACTGAAACTATCGAGGTCACCTAGCCAGCTACACCTAGCCAGCTACACGGTCAAACAAAGTCAACAACGCAGCCACTGCTAGCTAGCCTACTCCACCAGCCAGCAGTACTGTATCATTTTCGTCATTTTAGTCAATAGATTTTCTGCAACGTAAGCTTAACTTTCTGAACATTCGAGACGTGTAGTCCACTTGTCATTCCAATCTCCTTTGCATTAGCGTAGCCTCTTCTGTAGCTTGTCAACTATGTGTCTGTCGATCCCGGTTCTCTCCACTCTGCACAGGCCATACAAACGCTTCACACCGCGTGGCCGCTGCCACTCTAACCTGGTGGTCCCAGCGCGCACGACCCACGTGGAGTTCCAGGTCTCCGGCAGCCTCTGGAACTGCCGGTCTGCGGCCAACAAGGCTGAGTTCATCTCAGCCTATGCTACCCTCCAGTCCCTAGACTTCCTGGCGCTGACGGAAACATGGATCACCACAGATAACACTGCTACTCCTACTGCTCTCTCCTCGTCTGGCCACGTGTTCTCGCATACCCCTAGAGCATCGAGCCAGCGGGGTGGTGGCACTGGAATCCTCATCTCTCCCAAGTGGACATTCTCTCTTTCTCCCCTGACCCATCTGTCTATCTCCTCATTTGAATTCCATGCTGTCACAGTTACCAGCCCTTTCAAGCTTAACATCCTCATCATTTATCGCCCTCCAGGTTCCCTTGGAGAGTTCATCAATGAGCTTGACGCCTTGATAAGTTCCTTCCCTGAGGATGGCTCACCTCTCACAGTTCTGGGTGACTTTAACCTCCCCACGTCTACCTTCGACTCATTCCTCTCTGCCTCCTTCTTTCCACTCCTCTCCTCTTTTGACCTCACCCTCTCACCTTCCCCCCCTACTCACAAGGCAGGCAATACGCTTCACCTCATCTTTACTAGATGCTGTTCTTCCACTAATCTCATTGCAACTCCTCTCCAAGTCTCCGACCACTACCTTGTATCCTTTTCCCTCTCGCTCTCATCAAAAACTTCTCACTCTGCCCCTACTCGGATGGTATTGCGCCGTCCCAACCTTCGCTCTCTCTCTCCTGCTACTCTCTCCTCTTCCATCCTATCATCTCTTCCCTCTGCTCAAACCTTCTCCAACCTATCTCCTGATTTTGCCTCCTCAACCCTCCTCTCCTCCCTCTCTGCATCCTTTGATTTTCTCTGTCCCCTATCCTCCAGGCCGGCTCGGTCCTCCCCTCCTGCTCCGTGGCTCGACGACTCACTGCGAGCTCACAGAACAGGGCTCCGGGCAGCCGAGCGGAAATGGAGGAAAACTCGCCTCCCTGCGGACCTCGCATCCTTTCACTCCCTCCTCTCTACATTTTCCTCTTCTGTCTCTGCTGCTAAAGCCACTTTCTACCACTCTAAATTCCAAGCATCTGCCTCTAACCCTAGGAAGCTTTTTGCTACCTTCTCCTCCCTCCTGAATCCTCCTCCCCCCTCCCCCCCCCCCCCTCCTCCCTCACCGCGGATGACTTCGTCAACCATTTTGAAAAGAAGGTTGACGACATCCGATCCTCGTTTGCTAAGTCAAGCGACACCGCTGGTCCTGCTCACACTGCCCTACCCTGTGCTCTGACCTCTTTCTCCCCTCTCTCTCCAGATGAAATCTCGCGTCTTGTGACGGCCGGCCGCCCAACAACCTGCCCACTTGACCCTATCCCCTCCTCTCTTCTCCAGACCATTTCCGGAGACCTTCTCCCCTACCTCACCTCGCTCATCAACTCATCCTTGACCGCTGGCTACGTCCCTTCCGTCTTCAAGAGAGCGAGAGTTGCACCCCTTCTGAAAAAACCTACACTCGATCCCTCCGATGTCAACAACTACAGACCAGTATCCCTTCTTTCTTTTCTCTCCAAAACTCTTGAACGTGCCGTCCTTGGCCAGCTCTCCTGCTATCTCTCTCAGAACGACCTTCTTGATCCTAATCAGTCAGGTTTCAAGACTGGGCATTCAACTGAGACTGCTCTTCTCTGTGTCACGGAGGCTCTCCGCACTGCTAAAGCTAACTCTCTCTCCTCTGCTCTCATCCTTCTAGACCTATCTGCTGCCTTTGATACTGTGAACCATCAGATCCTCCTCTCCACCCTCTCCGAGCTGGGCATCTCCGGCGCGGCCCACGCTTGGATTGCGTCCTACCTGACAGGTCGCTCCTACCAGGTGGCGTGGCGAGAAGCTGTCTCCGCACCACGTGCTCTCACCACTGGTGTCCCCCAGGGCTCTGTTCTAGGCCCTCTCCTATTCTCGCTATACACCAAGTCACTTGGCTCTGTCATATCCTCACACGGTCTCTCCTATCATTGCTATGCAGACGACACACAATTAATCTTCTCCTTTCCCCCTTCTGACAACCAGGTGGCGAATCGCATCTCTGCATGTCTGGCAGACATATCAGTGTGGATGACGGATCACCACCTCAAGCTGAACCTCGGCAAGACGGAGCTGCTCTTCCTCCCGGGGAAGGACTGCCCGTTCCATGATCTCGCCATCACGGTTGACAACTCCCTTGTGTCCTCCTCCCAGAGTGCTAAGAACCTTGGCGTGATCCTGGACAACACCCTGTCGTTCTCCACTAACATCAAGGCGGTGACCCGATCCTGTAGGTTCATGCTCTACAACATTCGCAGAGTACGACCCTGCCTCACACAGGAAGCGGCGCAGGTCCTAATCCAGGCACTTGTCATCTCCCGTCTGGATTACTGCAACTCGCTGTTGGCTGGGCTCCCTGCCTGTGCCATCAAACCCCTACAACTCATCCAGAACGCCGCAGCCCATCTGGTGTTCAACCTTCCCAAGTTCTCTCACGTCACCCCGCTCCTCCGCTCTCTCCACTGGCTTCCAGTTGAAGCTCGCATCCGCTACAAGACCATGGTGCTTGCCTACGGAGCTGTGAGGGGAACGGCACCTCCGTACCTTCAGGCTCTGATCAGGCCCTACACCCAAACAAGGGCACTGCGTTCATCCACCTCTGGCCTGCTCGCCTCCCTACCTCTGAGGAAGCACAGTTCCCGCTCAGCCCAGTCAAAACTGTTTGCCGCTCTGGCACCCCAATGGTGGAACAATCTCCCTCACGATGCCAGGACAGCGGAGTCAATCACCACCTTCCGGAGACACCTGAAACCCCACCTCTTTAAGGAATACCTGGGATAGGATAAAGTAATCCTTCTAACCCCCCCCCCCCTTTAAAGGATTTAGATGCACTATTGTAAAGTGTTTGTTCTACTGGATATTATAGGTGAATGCACCAATTTGTAAGTCGCTCTGGATAAGAGCGTCTGCTAAATGACTTAAATGTAAATGTAAATGTAATGTTTCCTCCATACTGCTGTACCCTATATTCTGCAGTTCCCTCCATACCGCAGTACCCTCCATATCCCTGTACCCCTCTACTGCTGTACCCTCCATAACGCTGTACCTTCCATACCACAGTACCCTCCATATCCCTGTACCCTTCATACTGCAGTACCCCCCCACTGCTGTACCTCCATACTGTTGTACCCACCATACAGCTGTAGCCTCCATACTGCTGTTTCCTCCATACTGCTGTACCCTCCATAGTGCTCGACTCTCCATACTGCTGTACCCTTCATAGTGCAGCACCCTCCATACTGCTGTACCCCCATACTGTACCCTCCCCTACTGCTGTACCTCCATACAGTTGTACCCACCATACTGCTGTTTCCTCCATACTGCTGTACCCTTCATAGTGCAGCACCCTCCATACTGCTGTACCCCCATACTGTACCCTCCCCTACTGCTGTACCTCCATACAGTTGTACCCACCATACTGCTGTACCCTCCATACTGCTGTACATTCCGTCCGTGCTGCTGTTCCCTCCATACTGCTGTACCCCCATACTGTACCCCCCCTACTGTTGTACCCTCCATACTGCAGCACCCTCCATTCTGCAGTTCCCTCCGTACTGCTGTTTCCTCCATACTGCTGTACCCTCCATACTGCAGTACCCTCCATACTGCTGTTTCCTCCATACTGCTGTTTCCTCCATACTGCAGTACCCTCCATACTGCTGTAGCCTCCATACTGCAGTACCCTCCATACTGCTGTTTCCTCCATACTGCTGTTTCCTCCATAATGCAGTACCCTCCATACTGCTGTAGCCTCCATACTCCTGTACCCTCCATACTCCTGTACCCTCCATACTGCTGTTTCCTCCATACTCCTGTACCCTCCATACTGCTGTACCCTCCATTCTGCTGTACCCTCCATACGGTTGTACCCTCCATACTGCTGTACCCGCCATACTGCTGTACCCTCCATTCTGCTGTACCCTCCATACGGTTGTACCCTTCATACTGCTGTACCCTCCATAGTGCTCTACCCTCCATACTGCTGTACCCTCCATACTGCTGTACGCTCCATACTGCTGTAGCCTCCATACTGCAGTACCTTCCATTCTGCAGTACCCTCTATTCCGCAGTGCCCTCCATACTGCTGTACCCCCCATACTGCTGTACCCTCCATACGGCTGTACCCTTCATACTGCTGTACCCGCCATACTGCTGTACCCTTCAGCTTCTCCTTATCGCCTTACAGACAGAACAGGGTTGTCCTTGCTCCTTGTGACTCATTCCCTTCATCCTCCCTTATACCCTTCCCTCGTCCCTCCCTTCCTCCTCCTTCCCTCTCTGGCCAAACCTGGCTGGGGATGGGCCCTATCTGCATGTCCCGTCCACCCTGAAAAGGGCAAGCTTTAAGCGCCTGTCATCCAGCTGCGTTCATGCAGAGGCTACCGGGTGTCTTGTGTCACAAGATGGGCTGAGCTCCCTGTCAAGGACAAATTGAATCCATTGGAGAGAGAGAAAGAGAAATATTGCGGTGTATGAGTAATAACCTGAAGGAGGAACCTGAAGGAAGAACCTGATAGAACAACCTGAAGGAATAACCTGAATGAGGAACCAGAAGGAGGAACCTGAAGGAATAACCTGAAGGAATACCCTGAATGAGGAACCAGAAGGAGGAACCTGAAGGAGGAACCTGAAGGAGGAACCTGAAGCCGCACAGACACCCCACACAAAGTGTGAGGAGAGAGGGGAGAAGAGGAGAGGAGGGGGGAGATCTGTTTTTTGGGGATTACGTACAGCGGCTGTCAAGCGAGGGGGTTTTTATTTATTTATCTTTGGGATGCTTAAGAGATGGTGAAGGTCAGGCTAAGTGTCTGCTCTCCAGTTTTGTTGTGTGAGCCGGATCAATTTATGAAATATGTCTGTTAACAATGCTGCAGATGTAATCTCTCACTCTCTCTCTCTTTTCCTATCTCTCTTTCTCGCTCTCTTTTTCACTGTCTCTTTCTCCTCTTTTTCTCTCTCTCGCAGCCCACGCTCTCTCTCTCTCCCTCTCTCTCTTTCTCCCTCTCTGCTCCCCCCCTCTCTGTCTGTCTGTGGTCACCGTGGTTACCTCTCCTCTGTTGTTGTTTCTGCCTGGGATTAAGAGGTCACTGTATTTCTGCAGAGGAAAATGAGACTAGTGTAATTCTAAAGGCTTTGGGTATTGTAAATGCAGTTGTTGTATGGGTTCATCTCATTTAAGCTGTAGTTTACTTTGATGCTGATGGACAGGTTTAAAAGACTAAATCATACTAGTTTTCCTAGAAAATATTGCTCCTCTACTCCATAACATGTGCTATAGACATCGGCCCAGTTTTGAAGCGACAACTCTTGTCAATCTTACTATTTTTATTTATTCACAATTTACTTAATTTATATACAGGTAGACTTTGGGTACATTCAGTGTGTGTTTATGTCTCTGTCTATGAGCGGACAGTTCCTACTTCACATTTTATTTTGAATTGTTCATGCCTTCTTGAACATGTGCAATTTCATGTGCTTAATTACAAACTTTTATGGGATCTGTAAATATTAATTATAAAATGTAATAAAATTATGAGCCTAGTTTAGCCAATGAAAAAGCACTGAGCTATAAGTGCTTAGTTTAAAGATAATCTTTGCTACCACAGGTTTTTGGAATGATGTAGCTTTGGACAACTGCAAAAGTGTTGCTACAGCTCTCAAAAACATTGCTTCCCTGAATTTAGCTGGTTTTAAGTATATAGACAAAATTCTGGAGGACAATGCCATGCTGACTTACGTGTTTACATGTGTGGGACAAGACGGTGCTAGAGTTGTAAAAATTCCGGGAACTTTCGATAAATTCCCTGGTTTTCCAGAAATCCTGGTTGGAGGACTTTCTGCATATTCCCTCCTGATTCTGGGAAAATCTTCAACCAGGATTTCGGGAAAACCAGGAATTCTTTTGAAAGTTGCTGTATTTTTGCAACCCTAGGTAGGGCTAAGGCTTTAGAAGGTGTTAACAATGCTGAATAGGAGTAAACAAAGAAGAACTCTCTAGGAAGTGTGAAAATCTAATTCAAAGGGAATTTTCTCTGACCGTTAAGTGGGATAACAAGTTTATCCAAATCTAAAGCAGCATAACTTTCCCATGTTTCCTTTAACTACAGTGTATAACGTAGCATTTTGAAGAACTTCCCTAAAATCCCCAAAATAAGAAAATCACTAGCATTTGATTTAAATCAATAGAGGAATTTGGACACAAATAACCCCAATATTAACAACAATACTAGCTAGTTAGCAAGTCAAACAGTGAAGGAAACCAATGCCCAGTTCCCCATGCTGTTTTAGCAGTCTTCTCCACAGTGCCTGTCAGTGCTGGGCTGTTCTCACCACAACCACACTGCTGCCACACTGTCAGTTTCTGTGTGACAACTCTGCGCTGAGTTGTAGCATAATTCACATCATACTGTATATTTATGCTCTTTCTCTCTCATTGTGTTTTCCAAAGAGAGCACTTCCAGGGTGAGTCCCATCTGTCTCTTTCGGTTCAGATCGTCTGAATCTCCGGCCCAGAACGAACCAGACCAGACCGACCTGTGGCCTGGATGCCAGCCATGGTGCCGGGTCCCCGGGCCCTCCTCGTTTAGGGAACCAGAGTAGGACACGGTTCCCATTTATCCTTTCCTCCCTGCCTCCCTCCTTTCATCCTCCCATCGTAAAAGTTCAGCGTTCACACAGCTCAGGTCAAACCCCAAAGTTGAGACGACGTCTGCCCCGTCAGATACCGTAGAGGGTTCCACAGTTTCCTGTTTCTTTTTTTCTTCTGTTGGACCAAAATGAAGGAGTAAAAGAGCCTGTTGTTTTGTGGACAAAACATCTGAGTTTAATAATGTGTTTTGTGGAGAAGGGTCACATTGTGTGTCTTCCCTCAAATGAACCGAAGGTAGTCTGGGAGAGGAGGACGAGGAGGGCAGAGAGGTGGGGAAAGAGGTGGGGAGAGGGGGGTGAGAAAGGTGAGGAGAGAAGGGGGAGAAAGGTTGGGAGAGAGGGGGAGAGTTAACAGTTTGAGGTGAGCAGACCGGCTCGGGAAAATACTGGACGGCTGGTTTGTTTTGGCTGTCTCGGGAAGACAATTTCATTTATTGACATAAATATAAACACTGCGCTGGAACAACTAATTCCCAAAATGCAAGATTAAGAAATGAGAGATTGGGTTCCAAGATGACCCTTGATTACAGTGTTCTTAGGGAGTTGACTGACAGAACACATGACAGGGGTACGTAGAAGATGGTGGAGTAAACGGCAACGGAGAAGTCGTGGTTAAGATGACGCCAGAGAAGACGGCTGACGTTTTACGTGTTTCTATCCAAATGTGTTTTTAGTTCATTTCTTTGCTTAGGTTGTAACTTTTTTTAAACTAATTTTGTACATAATGTTGCTGCTACCATCTATTATGACCGAAAATAACTTCTGGACATCAGGACATCAGAAATGCGATTACTCACCATAAACTGGCAGAATCCTATTTTTCCTTTAACGAGTCTGACGAGCCCGATGTGAATGACATACTGCTGTCCCGGGAACATGCCCAGATCCCCGTCATTTGCGTGAAGACAAGGCGGAGAAAAAGGGGCCGGAGGGCGGGCTGACTTCTGAGAATTTGTAGGCGATCTAATAAACCCCCACTGCATTCCATTCTACATTCAAAACTATAATATCGTGGCTGAACGGCGACATTATCAACATACAGCTATATCGGCATGATAGAAGAGCGTCGTCTGGTAAGACAAGGGGCGGTGTACATTGTAATTTTGTAAATAACAGCTGGTGCACAATATCTAAGGAAGTCACAAGGTTTTGCTTGCCTAGAGAATATCATGATAAGCTGTAGACCACACTATCTACCTACAGAGTTTTCATCAGTTTTTTTCGTAGCTGTCTACATACCACCACAGACTAAGGCTGGCACTAAGACCTCACTCAATAAGTTGTATTCCGCTATAAGAAAACAGGAAAACGCTCACCCAGAGGCGGCACTCCAAGTGGCCGGGGACTTTAATGCAGGGAAACTTAAATCGGTCTTACCAAATTTCTATCAGCATGTTAAATGTGCAACCAGAGGGAAAAAAAACTCTGGATCACCTTTACTCCACACAGAGAGACTCATACAAAGCTCTCCCTCACCCTCCATTTGGCAAATCTGACCATAATTCTATCCTCCTGATTCCTGCTTACAAGCTAAAATTAAAGCAGGAATCACCAGTGACTAGATCAATAAAAAGTGATCAGATGAAGCAGATGCTAAGCTACAGGACTTTTGCTAGCACAGACAGGAATATGTTTCGGGATTCCTCCGATGGCATTGAGGAGTACACCACATCAGTCATTGGCTTCATCAATAAGTGCATTGATGACGTCGTACAAACAGTGACCGTACGCCAACAGTGACCGTACCCCAACCAGAAGCCATCGATTACAGGCAACATCCGCACTGAGCAACAGGCTAGAGCTGCCCCTTTCAATGAGCGGGACTCTAACCCGGAAGCTTAGAAGAAATCCCACTATGCCCTCCGATGAACCATCAAACAGGCAAAGCATCAATACAGGACTAAGATCGAATTGTACTACACTGGCTCTGACGCTCGTTGGATGTGGCAGGGCTTGCAAACCATTGTAGACAACAAAGGGAAGCACAGCAGAGAGCTGCCCAGTGACACAAGCCTCCCAGACAAGCTAAACTACTTCTATGTTCGCTTCGAGGCAAATAACACTGAAACATGCATGAGAGCACCAAATGTTCCAGAAGTCTGTATGATCACGCTCTCCGCAGCCAATGTAAAACCTTTAAACAGGTCAACATTCCCAAGGCCGCAGGGCCAGACAGATTACCAGGACATGTACTGCGAGCATGCGCTGACCAACTGGCAAGTGTCTTCACTGACATTTTCAAACTCTGCCTGTCCGAGTCTGTAATACCAATATGTTTTAAGCAGACCACCATAGTCCCTGTGCCCAAGAACACTAAGGTAACCTGCCTAAATGACTACTGACCCATAGCACTCACGTCTGTAGACAAGAAAGTGCTTTGAAAGGCTGGTCATGGCTCACATCAACACCATTATCCCAGAAACCCTAGACCCACTCCAATTTGCATACTGCCCTAACAGATCCACAGACGATGCAATATCTATTGCACTCCACACTGCCCTTCCCCACCTGGACAAAAGGAACACCTATGTGAGAATGCTTTTCATTGACTACAGCTCAGCGTTCAACACCATAGTTCCATCATAGCTCATCAATAAGCTAAGGACCCTGGGACTAAACACCTCGCTCTGCAACTGGATCCTGGTCTTCCTGACCGGCCGCCCCCAGGTGGTGAGGGTAGGTAGCAACACATCTGCCACGCTGATCCTCAACACTGGAGCCCCTCAGGGGTGCGTGCTCAGTCCTCTCCTGTACTCCCTGTTCACTCATGACTGCAGGGCAAGGCACAACTCCAACACCATCATTAAGTTTGCCGATGACACAACAGTGGTAGGCCTGATCACCGACAACGACGAGACAGCCTATAGGGAGCAGGTCAGAGACCTGGCCGTGTGGTGCCAGGACAACAACTTCTTCCTCAACGACAAAGGAGATGATTGTGGACTACAGGAAAAAGAGGACAGAGCACGCCCCCATTCTCATCGACGGGGCTGTAGTGGAGCCGGTTTAGAGCTTCAAGTTCCGTGGTGTCCACATCACCAACAAATTAACATGGTCCAAGCACACCAAGACAGTTGGGAAGAGGGCACGACAAAATCAGGAGACTGAAAAGATTTGGCATGGGTCCTCAAAAGGTTCAACAGCTGCACCATCGAGAGCATCCTGACTGGTTGCATCACTCCCTGGTATGGCAGCTGTTCGGCCTCCAACTGCAAGTCACTACAGAGGGTTGTGCGTACGGCCCAGTATATCACTGGGGTGAAGCTTCCTGCCATCCAGGACCTCTATACCAGGCGGTGTCAGGGGAAGGCCCTAAAACTGTCAAAGACTCCAGCCACCCTAGTCATAGACTGTTCTCTCTGCTACCACACGGAAAGCGGTACCGGAGCGCCAAGTCTAGGTCCAAGAGGCTTCTTAACAGCTTATACCCCCAAGCCTTAAGACTCCTGAATATCTAATGAAATGGCTACCCAGACTATTTGAATTGCCCCCCTTTTACACCGCTGCTACTCTCTGTTGTTATCATCTATGCATAGTCACTTTAATAACTCTCCTACATGTACATATTACCTCAATTGCCTTGACTAACCGGTGCCGCCGCACATTGACTCTGTACTGGTACCCCCTGTATATAGTCTCGCTATTGTTTTTTTTACTGCCGCTCTTTAGTTACTTGTTACTTTTATTTCTTGGTTAGGGGCTCGTAAGTAAGTATTTCACTGTAAGGTCTACACCTGTTGTATTCGGTGCATGTGACAAATACAATTTGATTTGATTTGAGGAAGAGACCTTATTTGAAAATTACAGAAAGTACACATAAGACAACATTTGCATTTTGTGAATTATGTACGTAAGGGCTTTGTGTGATCTCAGGGTAGAGAGCCATGACGGTGTACTGGAACTTGCAGATCAATACAAAACAACAATCTGTTGTCCATCCCTTCTTTACTTCTAGACTCAGTGAGGTCGATGGGAGAGCTTTATGTCCAGGGTTTGAAATAACTTGCCTCTTTTCATAGAACGGTGCCCTATTCCCTTATACCATAGTCTAGATTCAGCATGTTATTCTTAACGATAGAAATGAAGACATCGGTATATGATTCTATTTAATCCATGTAGTCCATACTGTGGATTAGTCTTAATTATATGGAAATAACCTACAGCAACATTTTTTTTCCCTCTCTTTTTCTTCCCAGAGTTCAGTAGCTTGTAAATCTTTAATTATGTATCATATTCTTTTGCCCTGTTTTATGGAAACTCCAGAATGGATTCGCTCAAGTCATTGACTTGAAAGTTTGAAAACCTCTAGTGACAAGAATATTAATGTGGCAGCAGTGTCATATCTGTTTCAGCTCATGCATATTCAATATCCCTCCAGCTCTCCAAGATTTATGTCAGCCCAAGCCGCAGTGTAGTTTTCCACCATTGGAGATGATAGCATGCTAAATTGCTGTTATCGGGAGCAGTTCTTTTTTCCTCCTCTCCAGGTCGGGGTTAGGAGTAGACCCACTAACTGGAGGAGACATTCAGGCTGCTGACGTCAATAGTGATCACCACCGCTGCTCCACTCTTTCTCTGTAGTAGAGACTGAAAACTCTGTCATGGGTAAAATAGTATATTTTGGAAGGAGATTAGGGGTGATCCCGTGGATTATCTTTTAATTAAGGACGGTTGAGTTGTGCCCACTCTGGTGGAGCAAATGCCCAGCTGCTAATGAAGTTTAAACAGACATACTTTATTTAATTAGGGCTAATCGCTGGGGCCCAAAGTCCGGCTCTCTTTGATCTGCCTGTCGCACCGTAATCTTCCTGTCAGATAGCATCTCCCCTGTTTTCCCTGGCTCCTTTTGAGATGCTGCTACAGGAGGTCCAAGATTAACCATGGGTTAATTGAGACAGCCGGGGTGGAAGAGTGTGTGTGTGTGTGTGTGTGTGTGTGTGTGTGTGTGTGTGTGTGTGTGTGTGTGTGTGTGTGTGTGTGTGTGTGTGTGTGTGTGTGTGTGTGTGTGTGTGTGTGTGTGAGTGTGCGCGCTTGTCCATGCATTTGCCAGTGTGTGTGCCTGTGTGTGTGTGCGTGCGCGTCTGTGTGTGCGTAAGTAAGAGAGTATGTGTTAAGGAGAGGAGAGGAGAGGCAAAGTGGCAGAGGTAGGGAGGGGGAAAATATTAATGGATGTATTTGTGGCCTCAGAAGTCATCCTGTTTTCTCAGGCCCGGCTCCCCTCCATGTGGAAGTCAACTCAATTCAAAGCGCTTTAGTGGCATTGGAAACATATGTTTACACTGGCAAGGCAAGTGAAATAGATAATAAACAAAAGTGAAATAAACAATACAAATGAATTGAATGGGAGTAAACCAAAGCCTCTGCTGATTGCTGCACCAGGCTGTGTTGGATTCTTCCTCCCTGTCTGACTGTTTGACTTTAGGGACACTAGGGGGCAATCGATCTGATTCATAATTCCTTGTATGTGTGTGTGTTTGCGTGCATGTGAGTGTGAGTGTGTGTGTGTGTGTGTGTGTGTGTGTGTGTGTGTGTGTGTGTGTGTGTGTGTGTGTGTGTGTGTGTGTGTGTGTGTGTGTACATACGCTGCTCATGTGTGTGGAAGAGAGCATAGAAATATATTGAGGATGTTGTCCCCACAGTGACTTCACGTACATACCCCAACCAGAAGCCATGGATTACAGGCAACATTCGCACTGAGCTAATGGGTAGAACTGCCGCTTCAAGGTGCGGGACTCTAACCCGGAAGCTTATAAGAAATCCTGCTATGCCCTTCAATGAACCATCAAACAGGCAAAACGCCGATACAGGACTAAGATTGAATTGTACTATGTGGCAAGGCCTGCTATTACAGACTACAAAGGGAAGCACAGCCGCGAACTGCCCAGTGACAAGAGCCTATCGGACGAGCTAAATCACTTCTATGCTCGCTTCGAGTCAAGCAACACTGAGGCATGCATGAGAGCATCAGCTGTTCTGGACGACTGAGTAAGACCTTTAACTTCTTTGGGATAGGTGGGACGGTAGCATCCCACCTGGCCAACTTCCGGTGAAATGGAAATTCAAATTAAATTACAATAAATATTAAACTTTCATGAAATCACAAGTGCAATACATCAAAATAAAGCTTAACTTGTTGTTAATCCAGCCAGGGTGTCAGATTTCAAAAAGGCTTTATGCCGAATGCAAACCATGCGATTATCTGAGGACAGCGTCCAGCACACAAATGCATAACATTTTATTTTCAACCAGGGAGTTGCGACACGAAAGTCAGAAATAGCGATATAATATATGCCTTACCTTTGAAGATCTTCTTCTGTTGGCACTCCAAAATGTCCCAGTTACATTACAAATGGTATTTTTGTTCGATAAAGTCCTTTTTTATATCCATAAAAACTCAGTTTAGCTGGCACGCTTCAGTCAATAATCCACACGGTTTCCCTCCTACAAAATGCATACCAAATTAATCCCAAACGTTACCAATAAACTTATCCAAACAAGTCAATCAACGTTTATAATCAACCCTTAGGTACCCTGAAACGCAAAAAAAACCAATACAATTTTAGACGGAGAATCGTTATTTTCTTTACTGGAGATAAACAAAAAGAACACGCTTTCTCGGCCATGCACTTGGAAACACTACAGCCAAAATGGAAGCCACTGAAGACAGTCTAAAGACTGTTGACATCTGGTGGAAACCCTAGGAACTGCTATCAGGGACGATTTCACCCTATAATAAAAGTGCCAGGCATTGAAATCAGTAATATGCAGATTTTTATTTTATTTTTATGATTTGTCCTTGGGGTTTCGCCTGCCATTTCAGTTCTGTTATTCTCACAGACATTATTTTAACGGTTTTAGAAACTTTAGAGTTTTCTATCCAAATCTACCAATTATATACATATCCTAGCTTCTGGGCCTGAGTAGCAGGCAGTTTACTTTGGGCACGCTTTTCATCCGGACGTCAAAATACTGCCCCCTATCCCAAAGAAGTTAAACAGGTCAACATTCACAAGGCCGCTAGGCAAGACGGATTACCAGGACGTGTGCTCCGGGCATGTGCTGACCAACTGGCAGGTGTCTTCACTGACATTTTCAACATGTCCCTGATTGAATCTGTAGTACCAACATGTTTCAAGGAGACCACCATAGTCCCTGTGCCCAAGAACACTAAGGTAACCTTCCTAAATTACAACAGACCCGTATCACTGACATCCGTAGCCATTAACCTGTTGGGGATAGGGGGCAGTATTTGCACGGCCGGATAAAAAACATACCCGATTTAATCTGGTTACTACTCCTGCCCAGTAACTAGAATATGCATATAATTTTTGATTTGGATAGAAAACACCCTAAAGTTTCTAAAACTGTTTGAATGGTGTCTGTGAGTATAACAGAACTCATTTGGCAGGCCAAAACCTGAGAAGATTCCAAACAGGAAGCGCTCTCTGACCATTTCATGGCCTTCTTGATCATCTCTAACCAAAACAGGGGATCTCTGGCATGACGTGACATTTTCTAACGCTCCCATAGGCTCTCAGAAGGCGCCAGAAAGATAAATGGTGGCTTTGCAGGCCCTGGCTGAAAAACATTAGCACATTTTGTAAGTGGTCGATCTGAGAACAATGAGACTGGAGGCGCGTGCAGAAGTCGACTCCATGTTTTCTTTCTCTCTCTTTGAACGAAAACAACGACTCCCGGTCAGAATATTATCGCTTTTTTACGAGAAAAATAGCATAAAAATTGATTTTAAACAGCGGTTGACATGCTTCGAAGTACGGTAATGGAATATTTTGAATTTTTTTGTCACGAAACGCGTCGGGCGCGTCACCCTTGTTTACCCTTCGGATAGTGTCTTGAACGCACTAACAAAACGCCGCTATTTGGATGTAACTATGGATTATTTTGAACCAAACCAACATTTGTTATTGAAGTAGAAGTCCTGGGAGTGCATTCTGACGAAAACAGCAAAGGTAATCAAACTTTTCTAATAGTAAATCGGAGTTTGGTGAGTACCACACTTGGTGGGTGTCAAAATAGCTAGCCGTGATGGCCGGGCTATCTACTTAGAATATTGCAAAATGTGCTTTCACCGAAAAGCTATTTTAAAATCGGACATAGCGAGTGCATAAAGGAGTTCTGTATCTATAATTCTTAAAATAATTGTTATGTTTTTTGTGAACGTTTATTGTGAGTAATTTAGTAAATTCACCGGAAGTGTTCGGTGGGAATTCTAGTCACATGCTAGTCACATGCTAATGTAAAAAGCTCTTTTTTGATATAAATATGAACTTGATTGAACAAAACATGCATGTATTGTATAACATAATGTCCTAGGATTGTCATCTGATGAAGATCATCAAAGGTTAGTGCTGCATTTAGCTGTGGTTTGGGTTTATGTGACATTAGCTTGAATGCTAGCTTGAAAAATGGGTGTCTGATTATTTCTGGCTGGGTACTCTGCTGACATAATCTAATGTTTTGCTTTCGTTGTAAAGCCTTTTTGAAATCGGACAGTGTGGTTAGATTAACGAGAGTCTTGTCTTTAAAATGGTGTAAAATAGTAATATGTTTGAGAAATTGAAGTAATAGCATTTCTAAGGTATTTGAATATCGGGGCACGGGATTACACTGGCTGTTGAGTAGGCGGGCGTCCCACCTAGCCCATAGAGGTTAAGTATTTTGAAAGGCTGGTAATGGCTCACATTAACACCATTATCCCAGAAACCCTAGACCCACTCCAATTTGCATACCGCTCAAGCAGATCCACAGACGATGCAATCTCTATTGCACTCCACACTGCCCTTTCCCACCTGGACAAAAGGAACACCTATGTGAGAATGCTATTCATTGACTACAGCTCAGCGTTCAACACCATAGTTCCATCATAGCTCATCAATAAGCTAAGGACCCTGGGACTAAACACCTCGCTCTGCAACTGGATCCTGGTCTTCCTGACCGGCCGCCCCCAGGTGGTGAGGGTAGGTAGCAACACATCTGCCACGCTGATCCTCAACACTGGAGCCCCTCAGGGGTGCGTGCTCAGTCCCCTGCTGTACTCCCTGTTCACCCACGACTGCATGCCCAGTCGAGACTCCAACACCATCAAGTTTGCAGACGACACAACAGTGGTAGGCCTGATCACCTACAACAAAGAGAACTGGCCGGTTGGTTCCAGAATAACAACCTATCCCTCAACACCAGGCGATGTCAGAGGAAGGCCCTAAAAATTGTCAAAGACCCCAGCCACCCCAGTCATAGACTGTTCTCTCTGATACCGCATGGTAAGCAGTACCGGAGCGCCTGGTCTAGGACCAAAAGGCTTCTAAACAGCTTTAACCCCCAAGCCATAAGACTCCTGAACATCTAATCAATGGCTACCCGGACTATTTGCATTGTGTCTCGCCACCCGCCCCCCTCTCTGTAATTGAGTGAGTGAGTGAGTGAGTGAGTGAGTGAGTGAGTGAGTGAGTGAGTGAGTGAGTGAGTGAGGGGGGCCGGTAGAGATGTACAGAGGTCAGCAGCAGAGCAAGGGGGGGCACTCTCTAACTGACCTGATATTCTCTAACTACTAATTGGGTCAGTGCAGCCAGCAGCAGGCAGGCAGGGACATAGAGAGAGAGAGAGAGAGAGAGAGAGAGGAAACAAGCACTCGCTGAGGTAAACACAAGCTCTATCTCTCTCATCTCTTCACATCGCTATCGCCCTCCCTAATTTTCTCTCACATACACTCCCACAATTTCTCTCTTTCTCACACACTTTCTCTCTATACCACCCTCTCCCTCACTCTTTGTCTCCTTTCCCTCCTCTCTGCAAACCATTCTCCTTGTCTCTCTCTCTCTCTCTCTCTCTCTCTCTCTCTATTTCTCTCTCCTGTCTTCCATCGCTCTCTCTCCCAATCCCCCTCTCTCTCTCTCTCTCTCTCTCTCTCTCTCCGAGCTTGCCAATAAGTCAGCGATTTATATTCTGATAAGAGACTAAACCGCTGCATGCATATTCATACCTTAAGCTGTTGATTAACAATCGCTATGTTATAGTATAAAATGTCTATTGTTTTATTTGGAACAGAACGCAGCACGAAATAGTTAGTCAAGGCTGTTCCACGTCTCCACAATGAGATTTACCGCTTTAATTATCCAAAGTAAAATGTACAAATTATTCATAGGCTGCTTAAAACTCAGTTAATGGAATTATGCATCACAATTTGTGAATAATTACATTTTTCCTTCAGATTGTGACAGAATAGTTAATGTATTAATAGACGTACACAGAGTCAAGTCAAAACGTCAGTCCTGTGGGTAGGAGTGCTTTGCTTTCAAGAGAATGTTCCCCTTATTAAATAAGTTACAGGGAGATGAGTGTGCTCAGCAAACAAACACAAAGGTGGGAGAGAAGAGAGAGAAGGAGAGAGAGAGGGAGAGAGCTAGAGAGAGAGAGAGAGAGAGAGAGAGAGAGAGAGAGAGAGCTAGAGAGAGAGAGAGAGAGAGAGAGAGAGAGAGAGAGAGAGAGAGAGAGAGAGCGAGAGAGAGAGAGAGAGAGAGAGAGCTAGAGAGAGAGAGAGCTAGAGAGAGAGAGAGCTAGAGAGAGATGGAGAGCTAGAGAGAGATGGAGATAGCTGCTCACTGTGTTAAACACATTGTTGTCTCCAAGGCCCCTGGGTAACAGATTAAATATTAAAGGCAGTGTTTATTAGCATCATGAAAGACAAAGGGCTTCTTCCCTTTGACTTCTGTACATTGACAGTTGGCACATAACAAACACAATCTGATCAGGTCTTGATCCATAATGGATGACTATCCCACTTTCAAAAAGAGCATTATTAAAGAATTTAAGAAAATGGGGAAAAGGCGTCTGCCTGCAGCAGTTTAGTCTCTTATCAGAATTTACCAACGGTTTCTCGCTGGTAAATAAATATCAGCATTTTGTCGACGGCGTCGACGATACCAATTTTTTTTTAATCAACTTTACCAGTCAAATATTTGCAAATTGAACTTGTTTTAATTGCTTAGTACGATATCACAAAAACAACATTGGCAGTATTGTCAGTGGAATTAACAGCTACTAAAGATGCTCCATGTTTAAAATGAACTCTGTCACCTTTAAAATTAACTCTACCACCTTTAAAATTAACTCTACCACCTTTAAAATGAACTCTACCACCTTTAAAATGAACTCTACCACCTTTAAAATGAACTCTGTCACCTTTAAAATTAACTCTACCACCTTTAAAATTAACTCTACCACCTTTAAAATTAACTCTACCACCTTTAAAATTAACTCTACCACCTTTAAAATTAACTCTGTCACCTTTAAAATTAACTCTACCACCTTTAAAATTAACTCTACCACCTTAAAAATGATCTCTACCACCTTTAAAATTAACTCTACCACTTTTCAACCTCACATTCATTATCTCAAGCATGGCACATTTCTGTGTTTTGTAGAAAAATATATAACATTAAAAAGTTATACCCGGTGACATCATGAAAAATTAAAACGTAAAAAAAAACTTGATTTTCAAACACTATGAGATTTACGGTGACGTGGGGAGCAAGAAAATACCCTCCTGGCTAGAAAGTTGTTACAGGCTTTGAAAATCACTGTTTCTTACTTTTATACCTACCCTATGATGTCACAGAGAAGCATTTTTTAGGACCTTTCTTCTTCTCTTTTTAACCACAGATCATAGAAATAGCCGTTTTCACATATGTTACTAGTTTCAGGAAACTGTAGTAAGTGGTATGGTGCTGGAGATAATGAATATGAGGTTGAAAAGTGACTTGGAAAGCTGAGCCGCTATCAGCACGATTTCTAATATCAACCCTCCCTCATGACAGTTTTCTACAGACGAAGGATCTTATTACTCTGTTGCAGAAGAACTTTCCTGCAATGCATGACATTTCTAACTTGTAGTGTATTTGAGTTTTAAATAGGCTTCTGAAGTTTGTATTAATTTCCACTTTGAAATTTCAGAATTTGTTTTCCTTTAGGATTATTTTCCTGCAGTAGCAAATTGGCTCAAATTAAGATCCTTCATCTGTATGACCTATTTTGCACTTCTTTCAAAGGAGCCAGAGGCCTGGGTGACGTTTAATGTTGTTAGCAGTTTAACCCTTAGCCTCTGTCCTTGAGGCCCTGTCATGTCCAAGTGGCACCAAATAAGCACTTTTGACATGGGGGCTCCCGGCCTGCGGCCCCTGCCTCTGCCGACAGCTCCACACAAAAGGCCCCTTCGCTATTGATTGCCCTTTGCTGTTATGCAAATGGAAGGGCCTTGCAGTCTCTGCCCGACGCACAGAGGAAGGTTATAGAGAGGAGCCACCGCGAAGCTTGTTTTTGTCACAGTAGTTTCTGGTGTCGTTTCTCAGCAGTTCAGTTCCGGGCCTCTCTTTTTTTTCATCCTCTCCTCTCATGACTATGCTTCCCCTCCCAGCTGGAGATGACATGTTCCATGACAGAGACAAAATCAGGAGAGGCACATCCACACACACACACACACATACACACATGCACACACACAAACAAACACAAACACAAACACACACGCACACACACACACACACACACACACACACACACACACACACACACACACACACACACACGCCCAATTGTATGCGTGAACTCACACACTTATGTTCTCTATCACATTTCAACCTATGCTCACTCAGTCACTGGACACAAAGCACTCCCCATAACTTTGGTTGATATGCTTCCCTGCCTAATGCCTCTACCAGCTGTGTGTTTGTGTGTCCCTGGGGAGGCCAGGCATGGCTGGTGTGGTGACCTGATAACATCTGGGAGAAAGTGATGGCTTTGCCCACATGCTGCAGGCCTACTCCAGAGCTGCAGGACCCCACTGCCTCCTTCCAGGGTCCGTCTCCCTCACACTTTTCAACACTTCCTTGACACCCGCTTAATACACATTCCAGTGGTGGAATTCCAAGCACACTCTGTATTTTATTAAAACGTATGCCTCCAGGACTATTTCTCATAATGTTTGAAGTGAAAGTACTGTACCAGTCATGTTACCATCTGAAAAACCATCTAACAGTGAAGACCCCAATGTTGTTTTGAACCCGAGTGTCTCATCAACCACCTTAACTAGGGCTACGACTGCTAGCTATGCTATTTGAAGTAATGCACAATATGAAAGAATTTGACATGTACTGTAGCTGTCTAGCTCACTCAGTGCATTAGCACTATTTGCAATATTTACCAAAAGGATTTAGTCATTTCAAGCCTGCAGAGATTTTGCCGGAAAATTAGATTTGATTTCTCGGGCTTCTAAAACAGTTAACTTGCTTTTCATTCCTGCTATTAAAAACATATATAAATGATGGTGTTTAGAAAAATACAAATAAATATGTGTAAAAACATGAGTTGGTGGCTGTTGCTCTTTAAATATTTGACTGTAGCTCTGACCTTCAGATGACATGGGGTTATCTAGACATCGGAACATGCCGTCCAGGGAATGTAAGACATGACATCAAACAAAGAGGAGAGAATGTTTATCCAAGCCTGATGTGGTTTTCTATTTTTTACCACCCAGCTTTTCAGACACTCCTTCGCAGACCATTTACATATAGTTACATAAACCCTTGAAAGAGTTGGAGTGAGGGAAGAGAGAGATAGGAGGGTTCTTACAGTCAACTTGTGTGTATCAGTTAGTCGGAGAGCTCTACTGAAACAGAATCCCCAGGGTTTAGACAGCTCGCACACACACAACCTTGGCTGAGCTTATGTGAGCGTGTTTATTGTGTATGTGTGTGTATGCATGTGTGTGTGTGTGTGTGTGTGTGTGTGTGTGTGTGTGTGTGTGTGTGTGTGTGTCATAAAACAAAGCCCAAGGAACCATGACATTTCACACCACGTCCACATACCAATGTCTGTGTGCTGTGTCATATCCCCAAAATTCTCATGGAACCAGAATGCGAGAGAGAAAATGATAGAGGAAATGGGAGAAAAAAAAGACTGCATCACAGACAGCAAGGAGATGGACGTGATCCACTCAGAAAGAGGAAAAATAAACAAGAATGGAATGGGGAGGAGGAAGAATTGGCGGAAAATAATAAAAACAGAAAAGACTTGTTTCCATCCCTTTCCCAGCTGTTTTCCCATGGAAAATGACTGCTTATTACAGATGAGGGAATGTGCCTGTTGGGATCTGGAATTGACAGTGTGTGTCTACTTAACTGCATTAGTTAACAACCCTAGTTAGCCCACACCTCGCTGAGAACAGTCAATAAACAATTAGTCCAGCATATGGACTCCAAAAGTCATTGTTTCCCATCTCCAAAACTGTGGGTTTTCTCCCTCAGTTGACTCTGTGTAACTCTAAGATTTCCTGAGACGCTCACTGATTAGAAGACAAAAGGCAGTGATAATCAATGGTTCAATTATACTGCCCTTAGTTCAGCCCATCAGAACAGCTGATAAGTACAAGGACTGGATAGGTTTCCACCAAGTTGTTTCCACCTGTCCAGACATCCATGATCAGTGACTAAGAGGTAAAGATGACCAGAAAATGAAGCTGTTTTGGCCCTTGGCTTGTGCTGGTCTTGTACTGTTATGTCTTCTGTATTACAGCAGCCTGTCAGGTGGGACCTTGAGAGAACTCTGTTTGGTGTTTATGGCTTCTCTCTTTGAATTTCAATGTATGTCTCCATAGAAAAGCTGCAGGTTAAACAATCCCTTTGAATAAGGACAGACTCAGGCGAACTAAACCTGAACCCTGTTGCTGATGTCTTCATTCAGAGGTGTTTCTGACTTTCGTTTTCTTTCAGCCACCATCAAAAGTTCAAGAGCCAGGGTGTTTTGTATTCACGGAGGAGAGAACCCATTCGAAAACCCTCTAGATGAAAGAGGCACATGGTGTAAGTCTAAAAGGTAAAGGAGAGAAGAGGAAGAGGGCTCCTAGAGCACAGGAAGAGGAAGAAAAGTGTGCACTTCCACAAAGATGATCTACAAGAAAGTAGGCACTTCCAAGGAGTGGCTTAATTGTTGGGGCCTAACAAGGGTGGTCAAAAGTGCCCTCTTCTTAAAAAGTGAACACTTCCCTCTACAGAAGTGAAAGGCAAATTGCTTACTTGGACAGTAATGGGTCTGTAACGTTTGTCGTCGGGAGACGAGGAAGCGGACCAAAACGCAGCTGGGAGCGAATACATGTTTATTTAACACACTAGAATTAAACATGTACACAAAATCAAGGAAAAACTGCCAATACGTTACGTGCTCAAATAACGAGACAACAACCCACCAACATCGTGGGGGAAAAGGAACTTAAATGTGATTCCCAATCAGACTTCACAAGCGACAGCTGTCTGATTGGGAAATCACCCCCGAGCCCAACATAGAAATAAAACACAAAGAAAGGCTATAACCAAAACATAGAAAATAAAGCATAGAAATGCCACACCCTGACCAAAATAGCAGAGTTCACCTGGTCAGGGCGTGACAGTACCCCCCCTCCAACGGTGCGTACTCCCGGCGCACCAACCTAAAGTCTATTAGGGGGGGGGACCCGGGTGGGCGCCTCACCCTCGGTGGAGGCTCTGGCCCCGGGCGTGTTTCTCCCCCTGCCTCCACCCTAGCCCTACCCCTCTGGCCCGGACTGGACCACTGTGGAGCGGCATGCTCAGGCTCCGGAGCGGAGCCGTCGACCGGAACATGATTGGGCACCGGTGGACCAGACACGGGCCGTGCCGGACTGTGGACACGCACCGTGGGCTTGGTGCGGGGAACAGGAACGGGCCGGACAGGACTGTGGACACGCACCGTGGGCTTGGTGCGGGGAACAGGAACGGGCCGGACAGGACTGTGGACACGCACCGTGGGCTTGGTGCGGGGAACAGGGACGGGCCGGACAGGACTGTGGACACGCACCGTGGGCTTGGTGCGGGGAACAGGGACGGGCCGGACAGGACTGTGGACACGCACCGTGGGCTTGGTGCGGGGAACAGGGATGGGCCGGACAGGACTGGGGACACGCACCACTAACCTGGTGCGGGGAGCAGGGACGGGCCGGACAGGACTGGGGACACGCACCACTAACCTGGTGCGGGGAGCAGGGATGGGCCGGACAGGACTGGGGACACGCACCACTAACCTGGTGCGGGGAGCAGGGACAGGCCGGACAGGACTGGGGACACGCACCACTGACTTGGTGCGGGGAGCAGGGACGGGCCAGACAGGACTGGGGACACGCACCACTAACCTGGTGCGGGGAGCAGGGACGGGCCGGGCCGGACTGGGGACACGCACCACTAACCTGGTGCGGGGAGCAGGGATGGGCCGGACAGGACTGGGGACACGCACCACTAACCTGGTGCGGGGAGCAGGGACAGGCCGGACAGGACTGGGGACACGCACCACTGACTTGGTGCGGGGAGCAGGGACGGGCCAGACAGGACTGGGGACACGCACCACTAACCTGGTGCGGGGAGCAGGGACGGGCCAGACAGGACTGTGAACACGTACTGGTGACCTGAAGCGTGGAGCCGGTTTAGCCACTCGTCCTGGCTGGATGCCCATCCTAGCACGGCATGTGCTGGGCATGTCCACCGGACGCACTGGGCTGTGCGGGCGCACTGGCGACACAGCGCGCAACTCTGCATACCATGGCTTGGTGCGGGGAGCAGGGACGGGCCGGACAGGACTGGGGACACGCACCGTGGGCTTGGTGCGGGGAACAGGAACGGGCCAGACAGGACTGTGAACACGCACTGGTGACCTGAAGCGTGGAGCCGGTTTAGCCACTCGTCCTGGCTGGATGCCCATCCTAGCACGGCATGTGCTGGGCATGTCCACCGGACGCACCGGGCTGTGCGGGCGCACTGGCGACACAGCGCGCAACTCAGCATACCATGGCTCCTCCTCCAGATCTTCCCTCTGCAGGTCCTCAATCAAACGCCTCATCTCCTTCTCTTCCTCCGCCGTCATCCCCCACGAGAGCAGTGGTCTGGGCTCTTCCTCTGCCCTTCCGGACCACCCCATTAGCCCCCCCCCCAAAATTTTCTTGGGGCTGTTTTCCTGGCCTCCTCGACCGCCGCCTGCGACTCCGTCTACCAGCTGGCTTTTCCTCCTCGACCTGGGAGTCCGTCCGCCAGGGTCCTTTCCCCGACATGATCTCCTCCCAGGTCCAGAACTCCTTTCCCTCGCGAGCCCATCTCTCGCGCTCCTTTTCCTCCCGCTGCTTGGTCCTGGTTCGGTGGGTTGTTCTGTAACGTTTGTCGTCGGGAGACGAGGAAGCGGACCAAAACGCAGCTGGGAGCGAATACATGTTTATTTAACACACTAGAATTAAACATGTACACAAAATCAAGGAAAAACTGCCAATACGTTACGTGCTCAAATAACGAGACAACAACCCACCAACATCGTGGGGGAAAAGGAACTTAAATGTGATTCCCAATCAGACTTCACAAGCGACAGCTGTCTGATTGGGAAATCACCCCCGAGCCCAACATAGAAATAAAACACAAAGAAAGGCTATAACCAAAACATAGAAAATAAAGCATAGAAATGCCACACCCTGACCAAAATAGCAGAGTTCACCTGGTCAGGGCGTGACAGGGTCAGAAAGTACTTACAGTACTTCCTCTGGTCATGTTTGTGTTAATGGAGAACGGACGGATGTGGGTGTTACAGGTAGATCTAGCTATATAAGTCTGCTGTGGGATGTCTATGTCGCAAATGGTACCCTATTACTATATAGTGCATTACTTTTCAGAGTCATATGTGTTGTTGTGCCCATTGTGCACTACACAGGGTATAGGGTGCCATTTGTGACGCAATCCAGGTCTATTGTATAACCCTCTACCTTGTCAGATGCTGCAGGCCCAGAGAAGTATCTGGGATGCCGGAGAGTTTAGCAGGGAAACATTCAGTTGAATTAGCTGCTGATTGAGCTAATAGTGTGTTCCCGTAGGTTGTGTTTTGATCATCTACCCACGTCTTCTTCCCATTCTCTATAAAACATATTGTTCTGACAAGCCTGCAGTGGTAGCTGATGTAATCCCTGTCATCATGAAAAGAGGAATGTCTCGATTAGCTTAACTTTGTAATCAGAGTTTGTGAAAATATAACACCTTCACGAACTTTCTTGGGTGTTTTAATAGAATTTCTCTGCAAATATTCTCCCACAGATAGAAAAAATCATGCCGATTACAAACCATTTTGACGCTATGTCGAAGCTTCTGCTTATTGTGGCTACAGTGTGTCTGTGATATTTAAAAAGCACATTAGCATTGTGTTGAATTGTTCCATTTAGCTTGGGGAGTTCTTATCGTCAGAAAGTGAATGTACTGCAGTTGAAGCATTAGTAATGGTCCTCCATGGGCGTTTGATAGTTTGATAAGAATGCTGTTTTTTAATCATTGGCATAATGTTGTTGTTTTTTACCCAGACAGTAAAGTTTCAATTTTCTTGTATAATAAACCTCCACAAATCAAATCAAACCAAATCAAATTATATTAGTCACATGCACCGAATACAACAGGTGTAGACCTTGCAGTGAAATGCTTACTTACGAGCCCCTAACCAACAATGCACTTTAAAAAGCGGATAAGAATAAGAAATAAAAGTAACAAGTAGTTATAGAGCAACAGTAAAATAACAATTGCGAGACTATATACAGGGTGGTACTGGTACAGAGTCAATGTGTGGGGGCACTGGTTAGTTGAGGTAGTATGTACATGAAGGTAGAGTTATTAAATTGACTATGCATAGATGATAACAACAGAGAGTAGCAGTGGTGTAAAAGAGAGGGGGGGGGCAATGCAAATAATCTGGGTAGCCATTTGATTAGGTATTCAGGAGTCTTATGGCTTGGTGGTAGAAGCTGTTTAGAAGCCTCTTGGACTTAGTCTTGGTGCTCCGGTACCACTTGCCGTGCGGTAGCAGAGAGAACAGTCTGTGACTAGGCTGGCTGGAGTCTTTGACAATTTATAGGGCCATCCTCTGACACCGCCTGGTATAGAGGCCCTGGATAACAGGAAGCTTAGTGCCTTGTGGTCAGAGGCCGAGCAGTTTCCATACCAGGCAGTGATGCAACCAGTCAGGATGCTCTTGATGGTGCAGCTGTAGAACCTTTAGAGGATCTGAGGACCCATGCCAAATCCTTTCAGTGTCCTGAGGGGGAATAGGTTTTGTCGTGTCCTCTTCACGACTGTCTTGGTGTGTTTGGACCATGTTAGTTTGTTGGTGATGTGGACACCAAGGAACTTGAAGCTCTCAGCCTTCTCCACTGCAGCCCCACCGATAACAATGGGGGTCGTGCTCTGTCCTCTTTTTCCTGTAGTCCACAATCATCTCCTTTGTCTCGATCCCATTCAGGGAGAGGTTGTTGTCCTGGCACCACATGGCCAGATCTCTGACCATCTCCCTATAGGCCAGGTCTTATCGTTGTCGGTGATCAGGCCTACCACTGATGTGTCATCGGCAAACTTAATGATGGTGTTGGAGTCGTGCCTGGCCGTGCAGTCATGAGTGAACAGGGAGTACAGGAGAGGACTGAGCACGCACCCCTAAAAGGCCCATGTGTTGAGGATCATCGTGTCAGATATTTGTTGTTACCTATCCTTACCACCTGGGGGCGGCCTGTCAGGAAGTCCAGGATCTAGCTGCAGAGGGAGGTGTTTAGTCCTTAGCTTATTGATGAGCTTTGAGGGCACTATGGTGTTGAACGCTGAGCTGTAGTCAATGAATAGCATTCTCACATAGGTGTTCGTTTTCTCCAGGTGGGAAAGGGCAGTGTGGAGTGCAATAGCGATTGCATCATCTGTGGATGTGTTTCTGGGATAATGGTGTTGAAGTGAGTCATGACCAGCCTTTCAAAGGACTTCATGGCTACAGACATGAGTGCTACGGGTCGGTAGTCATTTAGGCAGGTTACCTTAGTGTTCTTGGGCACAGGCTCATGTGTTCCTTGGTGGACTTGGTGCATGAATGTATAATATAAATGCTATATTGTATGCTACCTTAGCAGGCTTAGTGCTCAGTGAAGTTTGACTGATCACCAACCTCAGTACCAAACTCAGGTAGGAGCCTATCCTTTTGCGGTTGGCTGACACTTTAAATTATGCATCACTATCTGTAGATCATCATTAAATAGGGGGTAGGCTTTCCTACAGACTGAGGGTGCAGGAGATTATTAGAGTTGGAGAGTTAGTGGAGTGGTCTGTGTGAGGATAGTTTGTTTCCTGTGGTCACTAGTATAGAGGTTCTTACCCACTCAAGGTAAGGGCTTCCCCATGTGCTTCTCTTCACTTCATGCCCAGGAGAATAGGCCTTATTGTGTTATGGGCAATGGAAAAGGTTCACTGCCCCACCCAGCCACTTGGGCCCTGGAGAGTGTTTTTGACACGCAGTGAACAGCGCTCATCACAACACTTCTCACACAAGCGCCTCTCCACTCAATGAGCGTGGACCCTAGCTGGGATGGCCATTGATTCCCCCGTAACTGGCCGATTGTTCCCTTCAGGAGAAGGAAGAGAGGGGTGGAGTGAGTGGGGCAGCTCAAACTCCTCCCCAGGCATTGAGTGGGGCCTAACAGGTGTAAACATCCAGCACTTCTCTTCCCATGAGAGGGTAGCATGCCCCAGGTAGTCACATACTGCCTGGAGGAATTAAGAAATGAAAAGGGAGAGGAGGAGGAGAAATGTTGTGAATTTTCTATTAGGATCCCCTTTAGCTAACGATGTAACGTTAGCTTATCTTCCTGGGGTCCAACACCAATTAATAAGACATTAAAAACAATTACATATTAAGACTTTACAAACATTTAACAAGTGACAATACAGACAATTCAAATACCTGACAGGAAACACTTTCAACATTCAGTTGATGTCCTGTCCAGTCATATGGTCTATTGAATTAGATGGGGGTTTTTTTTCTTGGAGGTGGATTTACTTTTTGCTGAGAAATATGGATTTGTAAAGAGTTCCTTTCAGCTATAGCTCTACAGTGTATTTGATCTACTGATTTTGTACGTTTGCCCACTGACAAAGAAATGATCAGTCTATCATTTTAATGGTAGGTTTATTTGAACAGTGAGAGACAGAATAACAACAAAAAAATCCAGAAAAACGCATGTCAGAAATGTTATATAATGATTTGCATTTTAATGAGGGAAATAAATATTTGACCCCTCTGCAAAACATGACTTAGTACTTGGTGGCAAAACCCTTGTTGGCAATCACAGAGGTCAGACGTTTCTTGTAGTTGGCCTCCAGGTTCGTACAAATCTCTGGAGGGATTTTGTCCCACTCCTCTTTGCAGATCTTCTCCAAGTCATTAAGGTAACGAGGCTGACATTTGGCAACTCGAACCTTCAGCTCTCTCCACAGATTTTCTATGGGATTAAGGTCTGGAGACTGGCTAGGCCACTCCAGGACCTTAATGTGCTTCTTCTTGAGCAACTCCTTTGTTGCCTTGGCCGTGTGTTTTATGCTGGAATACCCATCCACGACCCATTTTCAATGCCCTGGCTGAGGGAAGGAGGTTCTCACCCAAGAATTGACGGTACATGGGCCCGTCCATCGTCCCTTTGATGTGGTGAAGTTGTCCTGTCCCCTTAGCAGAAAAACACCCCCAAAGCATAATGTTTCCACCTCCATGTTTGACGGTGGGGATGGTGTTCTTGGGGTCATAGGCAGCATTCCTCCTCCTCCTCCATTTACATTTACATTTACATCATTTAGCAGACGCTCTTATCCAGAGCGAATTACAAATTGGTGCATTCACCTTATGATATCCAGTGGAACAACCACTTTACAATAGTACATCTGTATATTTTTGGGGGGGGAGGGTAGGGGGGGAGGGTTAGAAGGATTACTTTATCCTATCCCAGGACTTCCTTAAAGAGGTGGGGTTTCAGGTGTCTCTGGAAGGTGGTGATTGACTCTGCTGTCCTGGCATCGTGAGGGAGCTTGTTCCACCATTGGGGTGTCAGAGCAGCGAACAGTTTTGACTGGGCTGAGCGGGAACTGTGCTTCCGCAGAGTTAGGGGAGGAGAGCAGGCTAGAGGTGGATGAACGCAGTGCCCTTCTTTGGGTGTAGGGACTGATCAGAGCCTGAAGGTACGAAGGTGCCGTTCCCCTCACAGCTCCGTAGGCAAGCACCATGGTCTTGTAGCAGATGCGAGCTTCAATTGGAAGCCAGTGGAGTGTGCGGAGGAGCGGGGTGAGAGAACTTGGGAAGGTTGAACACCAGACGGGCTGCGGCGTTCTGGATGAGTTGTAGGGGTTTAATGGCACAGGCAGGCAGCCCCACCAACAGCGAGTAGCAGTAATCCAATCGGGAGATGACATGTGCCTGGATTAGGACCTGCGCCGCTTCCTGTGTGAGGCAGGGTCGTACTCTGCGAATGACAGTGTGTTGTCCAGGGTCACGCCAAGGCTCTTAGCACTCTGGGAGGAGGACACAATGGACTTGTCAACCGTGATGGCGAGATCATGGAACGGGCAGTCCTTCCCCGGGAAGAAGAGCAGCTCCGTCTTGCCGAGGTTCAGCTTGAGGTGGTGATCCGTCATCCACACTGATATGTCTGCCAGACATGCAGAGATGCGATTCGCCACCTGGTTATCAGAAGGGGGAAAGGAGAAGATTAATTGTGTGTCGTCTGCGTAGCAATGATAGGAGAGACCATGTGAGGATATGACAGAGCCAAGTAACTTGGTGTATAGCGAGAATAGGAGAGGGCCTAGAACTGAGCCCTGGGGGACACCAGTGGTGAGAGCACGTGGTGCGGAGACGGATTCTCGCCACGCCACCTGGTAGGAGCGACCTGTTAGGTAGGATGCAATCCAAGAGTGAGCCGCGCCGGAGATGCCCAACTCAGAGAGGGTGGAGAGGAGGATCTGATGGTTCACAGTATCAAAGGCAGCAGATAGGTCTAGAAGGATGAGAGCAGAGGAGAGAGAGTTAGCTTTAGCAGTGCGGAGAGCCTCCGTGACACAGAGAAGAGCAGTCTCAGTTGAATGACCAGTCTTGAAACCTGACTGATTTGGATCAAGAAGGTCATTCTGAGAGAGATAGCAAGAGAGCTGGCCAAGGACGGCACGCTCAAGAGTTTTGGAGAGAAAAGAAAGAAGGGATACTGGTCTGTAGTTGTTGACATCGGAGGGATCGAGTGTAGGTTTTTTGAGAAGGGGTGCAGCTCTCGCTCTCTTGAAGACAGAAGGGACGTAGCCAGCGGTCAAGGATGAGTTGATGAGCGAGGTGAGGTAAGGGAGAAGGTCTCCGGAAATGGTCTGGAGAAGAGAGGAGGGGATAGGGTCAAGCGGGCAGGTTGTTGGGCGGCCGGCCATAACAAGTCGCAAGATTTCATCTGGAGAGAGAGGGGAGAAAGAGGTCAAAGCATAGGGTAGGGCAATGTGAGCAGGACCAACGGTGTCGTTTGAACCTCTTACATCTAGACGTTCCGCCAGCGGAACACCTGCTCCACACTGTCCGATTTCAAATAGGCTTTACAGCGAAAGCAAAACATTAGATTATGTCAGCAGAGTACCCAGCCAGAAATAATCAGACACTCATTTTTCAAGCTAGCATATAATGTCACAAAAAACAAAACCACAGCTAAATGCAGCACTAACCTTTGATGATCTTCATCAGATGACACTCCTAGGACATTATGTTATGCAATACATGCATGTTTTGTTCAATCACGTTCATATTTATTTCAAAAAACAGCTTTTTACATTAGCATGTGACATTCAGAAATAGCATACCCACCGAAACTTCCGGTGAATTTACTAAATTACTCACGATAAACGTTCACAAAAAACATAACAATTATTTTAAGAATTATAGATACAGAACTACTCTATGCACTCGATATGTCCAATTTTAAAATAGCTTTTCGGTGAAAGCACATTTTGCAATATTCTAAGTAGATAGCCCGGCATCACAGAGCTAGCTATTTAGACACCCAGCAAGTTTAGCACTCACCAAAGTCAGATTTACTATAAGAAAAATGATATTACCTTTACTGTCTTCGTCAGAATGCACTCCCAGGACTTCTACTTCAATAACAAATGTTGGTTTGGTCCCAAATAATCCATAGTTATATCCAAATAGCGGCGTTTTGTTGTGCGTTCAAGACACTATCCGAAGGGTGACGAAGGGTTACGCACCCGACGCGTTTCGTGACAAAAAAATTCAAAATATTCCATTACCGTACTTCGAAGCATGTCAAACGCTGTTTAAAATCTATTTTTATACGATTTTTCTCGTACAAAAGCGATAATATTCCACCTGGAAGTCGTTGTTTTCGTTCAAAGACTGAAAATAAAAACATGGTGTCGGCTCGTGCACGCGCCTCAGTCTCATTGTTCTCAGATCGACCACTATCCAAATGCGCTACTGTTTTTCAGCCATGGCCTGCAAAGGCATCATTCAACGTTTTGCCGCCTTCTGAGAGCCTATGGGAGCTGTAGGAAGTGTCACGTTACAGCAGAGATCCTCAGTTTTCAATAAAGAGAGTGTAGAAGGCCAAGGAATGGTCAGAGAGGGCACTTCCTGTAAGGAATCTTCTCAGGTTTTGGCCTGCCATATGAGTTCTGTTATACTCACAGACACCATTCAAACAGTTTTAGAAACTTTGGAGTGTTTTCTATCCAAAGCTAATAATTATATGCATATTCTAGTTTCTGGGCAGGAGTAATAATCAGATTAAATCGGGTACGTTTTTTATCCGGCCGTGAAAATACTGCCCCCTATCCATAACAGGTTAACAAACGAGGATCGGATGTCGTCAACCTTCTTTTCAAAATGGTTGACAAAGTCATCCGCAGAGAGGGAGGAGGGGGGAGGGGGAGGAGGATTCAGGAGGGAGGAGAAGGTGGCAAAGAGCTTCCTAGGGTTAGAGGCAGATGCTTGGAATTTAGAGTGGTAGAAAGTGGCTTTAGCAGCAGAAACAGAGGAAGAAAATGTGGAGAGGAGGGAGTGAAAAGTTGCCAGGTCCGCAGGGAGGCTAGTTTTCCTCCACTTCCGCTCGGCTGCCCGGAGCCCTGTTCTGTGAGCTCGCAATGAGTCGTCAAGCCACGGAGCAGGTGGGGAGGACCGAGTAGGTCTACAATCTTGTCCCTGACATCCTTGGAGAGCTCTTTGGTCTTGGCCATTGTGGAGAGTTTGGAATCTGATTGATTGATTGCTGCTGTGAACAGGTGTCTTTTATACAGGTAACAAACTGAGATTAGGAGCACTCCCTTTAAGAGTGTGCTCCTAGTCTCTGCTCGTTACCTGTATAAAAGACACCTGGGAGCCAGAAATCTTTATGATTGAGAGGGGGTCAAATACTTATTTCCCTCATTAAAATGCAAATCAATTTATAACATTTTTGACATGCGTTTTTCTGGATTTTTGTTGTTGTTATTCTGTCTCTCACTGTTCAAATAAACCTACCATTAAAATTATAGACTGATCATTTCTTTGTCAGTGGGCAAACGTACAAAATCAGTAGGAGATCAAATACTTTTTTCCCTCACTGTATAGAAAACTGCAGATTTCAGGCGATTTGTCCTTGGCTTGGGTTGTCTTAGATGCCCTGCATTTACCTGTCTGGTTTGATGGTTGTGCATGTTGCTAGTATGTATTAACTGGCATGAAAAATACTGTGTTTGTTTTTTAATATAGTATTCCTAAGGAAAGTCAGAAGACTGGATAGTAATTTGTTTCAACATGAAGCCATGAGAGATTCTGATGCGTTTGGATAATATTCATACGGATAGAGCAATGAAGAGCTAATCTGGCAACCCTGTTTTGAGACATTTTGAGCTTTTTTATATCTTTCTTTGCTGCAGATGACCATATAACTGGACAGTCTCTAAGTGTGATAGGACCAGGGATTTAATCAATACTCTGAAAATGTTCTTGTAACAGCAATTACCCTACCCATCCTAATAACAATATTATCTATGTGTTCTGACCATGATAAAGCTGTGTTCAACATGTCTACTAATAGTTTTGTTTTTTCTTTGCTCTACATGCGTTCTACTCATCAACAACTTTAATTGGGGATCATCAGCAAGCATATATCTTGAAACAAATACACCAATTTGTTAATATCAACCCAGACACCATTCTTAGATCACTACTCTGTTAGCTCATTACATTCTGATGCTGTGCTATACATTGTAGAGTCATCAGCATACATTACCACTCTTGCTTTGTTCATTACTGAAGGTTGTAAATCATTAGTAAAGATAGAGTAGAGAAGTGGGCCTAGGCAGCTTCCTTGACGAACACCACAGTGAATATCTTTACTGATTGAAAAGCTACCATTAAAGAACACTTTTTTTCCTTCTGATAGATAGCTTTCCATCTGGGATAGAGCTGCAGACTTAAAACCAGAACATTTGAGTTTACCTAGTAACAGTTCATGATCAATTGTATCAAAACCAGCATTGGAATCTAGCAACACTACACCAACTAACTTCCTGTCATCCATACTCTTTAACTAATCATCTGTTATTTGTGCTAAGGCCGTACTCGTAAAATGCCTTTCTTTGTACGTATGCTGGAAACCCGTTATCAGACCATTACATGAGAAATAATCCTTGATTTGTAAAGATATTTTTTTTCCCAATATTTTACTTAACACAAGTAGCAAGCTTATAGGACGACTATGAGGACCAGTGAATGCAAATTTTTTTATTGTTAGGTAGTGGAATAACCATTGACTCTTTCCAGACTTCTGGGCACACCCCATACTGTACATCAAGCACTTATTAAAAATATGTGAGATTGGGGTAGATTTTTGGTTAGCTGTTACTCTGAGCAATTTGGCGTCAAGATTATCGGTACCAGGTGGGTATGACCCAGGTGTTCTGCTATGTTACTGTATATGAGCTGCCATGTCCTTGAGAGTGAGATAACCTCTCTATTGACCGCTTCACAGGGCAACAGACAACGAACCACTTCTCAGTGACAGCACATGTTCTGACATTCTCCTGCCACTTAAAGACATCGAGAGCAGGGAAATATGGTATTATGTTTTCTATTTACCTTGCCAGTTGAGCAAATTAAATGGAGCAGGAGCTTATATGAGGTGGTAGGGACACAGCATTGAATGGAGTAGTTTTGGGTATGTGTGGGGAAAATCACAGCACTTCCTTTGCACGCCCTCTCAGTAGCACTGCTGGGATTAGAGGAAAGGAGACGGGAGGATGTTTCCAACCAGCACACTGTTTATCCTAAGATACATATACACCCTACAAACACAACCCCTGTAAACAGACTACAGCTTGGGAGGCTTAACACCTGTGTTTTAATATTCCAAATAAACTCAGCTTGTTTGTCTACCAATGCAAAGAGGATGAAAGCAGTGGAATGAGAGCTCCATTATTTCCTTTATTCTTTCAAGAAATGTTATTTACTAGAAAGATATCATCCTAGCTTTAATCCTCTTAGCGATGAATTGGGGTTGTATTTACAGCACCATGCACCTGCTAAACGAACTCCTCTTAAAGCTGTATAAATACAGCCAGAGGACACACGCTAGCTTCCCAGGCTGCATCTCATCGCCACACTGCATTCCAAGGCAGCTAGCTCAACAGGAAGTTTAGAGGACACCCCTCTCCGGATGCCCTCCAAAACCACTATGGAGACAAGGGTCCCTGGTGTGTCATGTAGCCAGGAGCAACACAATGGCCTATGTGTTCTCATGTGTTGGACTGTTTACACAGGGGTGTTAGCGGGCTCAAATAGCTACTAGCTCTCAGCATGGCCACTGGCCACAGGAAGTGCTCATCAAGGTCTTCCCCGATGAATGGCTTTCCTGGAGTGACCTGGCTGTTTGCATCCTTACTCTCATTTCACCCTCTATAAGGTTTATTAAACCTTTATCAAACCATTTTCTTTGTCAAATCAAAGAAAACGTATTTGTCACATGCTTCCTGAACAACCGGTAGACTAACAGTGAAATGCTTACTTCGCTACAATGCAGAGAGAAAAAAAAGAGAAATAATAGAAAATAACAACAAAATGAGTAACAATAACTTGGTTATATACACGGGGTATCAGTACCGAGTCCATGTGCAGAGGTACGAGGTAATTGAGGTAGATATGTACATATAGGTAGGGGTAAAGTGACTAGTCAACAAGATAGATAATAAACAGTAACAGCAGCGTATGTGATGAGTCCAAAGAGTTAGTGCAAAAAGGGTCAATGCAGAATGTCCGGGTAGCTATTGGTTAACTATTTAACAAACTATTTAGCAGTTACATTGTGTAATAGCATTTTGAAGAATGGTGCCCAATTATAAGAATGTGTTTCTCTTTTTTAGAAACTGATATCTTATTGTTTTACTTTACAGAATATGAAGGAGACATCAACGTCTTGTGCTGTCTAATGATTCTTTGTGAGAAAGTTAACCAACATGTTGTTTTGTCCTTTCATTAATCGCTCTTGCTCTCATAACATTAAGAATGGGGGCATCCGTCAGCTGGTATGACAGCAGCTCTGTGGATTGTTAATGTTAACTCCTCTCTTCGAGGGTTCAGACATACTCCTCATCCCTGCACTGCACTCCCCCACGGGAATGGGTGGTGAGAGGGAATGGAGGTAGGGATGGTAGGTTGGGTGCATTTAGTTCTCTCCTCTCCAACCGGAGGCAAACAGGATGTAACTTGAAATATTAGCTGGTGCTGTGATTGAACATGGCACCCTGATCACTGAGTTGCCAGGAAGGCGAGCCATAACGATGACTTATCACCTGTGTGAGGAACGCGGAGTATATAACAAGATTCCCAAACATGACAAATGCCACCCTGAGGAACCAGTTCTTCTGTGGGGGAAAGAGTCCCTTTGTAAGGGGGGAGAGGGGGTTCTAGTCCCTCTATAGGGGAGAGAGGGGGTTCTAGTCCATGTGTAGGGGGAGAGGGGGTTCTAGTCCTTTGTAGGGGAGCGAGAGGAGGTTTAAATCCTTGTGGAAGAGAGGGGGTTGTAGTCCCTCTGTGAGAGAGAGAGAGAGAGAGAGAGAGAGAGAGAGAGAGAGAGAGAGAGAGAGAGAGAGAGGGGTTCTAGTCTGTATGGGAGAGAGGGGGTTCTAGTCTGTATCGGAGAGAGGAGGTTCTAGTTCCTCTGTGGGAGAGAGAAGGGGTTCTAGTTCCTCTGTGGGAGAGAGAGGGTTTCTAGTCCATCTGTGGTTGAGACACAGGGTTCTAGTCCCTCTATAGGTGAGAGAGGGGGTTCTAGTCTGTATAGGAGAGAGAGGTTCTAGTACATCTGTAGGGGAGAGAGGGGGTTCTAGTCCATCTGTGGTTGAGACACATGATTCTAGTCCCTCTATAGGGGACAAAGGGGGCTCTAGTCCCACTTTAGGAAAGAGGAGGGGGGGAGGTTCTAGTCCCTATGTGGGGAAGAGAGGGCGTTCTAGTCCCTCTTTAGGAAAGAGGGGGGTTCTAGTCCCTATGTGATTAAGAGAGGGGGTGGGGGGGTTCTAGTCCGGTGGGGAGATGGCAGACCCTCTGACATACTTGGAAGCTGATCATGTTGCATGCTTGAAGAAGTGACCAGCCCGCTTCAAGCCAAGGAGTGATGACCACTGACCTCTGTTGAAATGAAAACAGATAGCGTCGAGGTGACTTAAATAAGCTGGTGAGGAATTTGTCACCCTGTCCTCCACTTCGTATTGCTTCTCCTCCTCCACTCTTTCATTACTCTCGTCTTCTTTATTTATTTTATTTTAATTGAACCTTTATTTAACTAGGCAAGTCAGTTCTACCTGCAGCTCACAACACATCCCTCAATCCCAACTTTCATTAATTACGGCCAAAGCGCTGTTTGTTTTTATATAAATGCATGTGTTCCTGGCATTGTAATGGACTTTTGTAGCCCTGACCCTTTCTGCTTGAAGTCTCTTGCAAGGTGACTTAATTTCTGTTTACTTTTGGGGCTTTTAAAAGCATTACTGCAAATCATCACAACATAGAGAAATGGAGGGAGGGGGGACAGGGAGAGAAACATGTCAAGAACATTATGATGTGAATGTGATTCTTGAATGCCGGTGTTGATATTATGATTTCCAACATTAGGATGAACTCAATATTTCAACATGTTTAAAGAGTTGACTGAAATGTTGACGACAACAGCAGAATTGATGATGATCCTTGAGCGTAATATCAAACATGATACTGTGGCATTAATACTGCTACTACTACTAGAACAATGACGATGGCTACTACTACTATTATAATAATAATAATCCGTGGCCTCCAACTGCTTTTAAATGCTAGTAAAACTAATTGCATGCTCTTCAACCGATTGCTGCCTGTACCCTCCCGTCCGATTAGCATCACTACTCTGGATGGTTCTGACCTAGAATATGTGGACAACTATAAATACCTAGGTGTCTGGTTAGACTGTAAACTCTCCTTCCAGACTCACATTAAGCATCACATTAATCCAAAATTAAATTTAGAATCAGCTTCCTATTTCGCAACAAAGCCTCCTTTACTCATGCTGCCAAACACACCCTCGTAAAACTGACTATCCTACCGATCCTTGACTTCGGCGATGTCATTTACAAAATAGCCCTCACCACTACTCAGCAAACTGGATGTAGTTTATCACAGTGCCATCCGTTTTGTCACTGCGACCTGTATGCTCTCGTTGTCTGGTCCTCGCTACATATTCGTTGCCAAACCAAACTCTACATCCAGACTCACATTAATCATCTCCAATCCAAAATTAAATCTAGAATCGGCTTCCTCTTTCGCAACAAAGCCTCCTTCACTCATGCTGCCAATGACATCAGCGATGTCATTTACAAAATAGCCTCCAACACTCTACTCAGCAAACTGGATGTACTGTAGTCTATCACAGTGCCATCCGTTTTGTCACCAAAGCCCCATATACTACCCACCACTGTGATCTGTATGCTCTTGTTTGTTGGCCCTCACTACATATTCATTTACATTTTTACATTTAAGTCATTTAGCAGACGCTCTTATCCAGAGCGACTTACAAATTGGAATATTCGTCGCCAAACCCACTGGCTCCAGGTCATCTATAAGTCTTTGCTAGGTAAAGCCCCGCCTTATCTCAGCTCACTGGTCACCATAGCAACACCCACCCATAGCACGTGATCCAGCAGGTATATTTCACTGGTCTTCCCCAAAGCCAACACTTCATTTGGCCGCCTTTCCTTCCAGTTCTCTGCTGCCAATGACTGGAACTAATTGCAAAAATCACTGAAGCTGGAGTCTTATATCTCCCTCTCTAACTTTAAGCATCAGCAGTCAAAGCAGCTTACCGATCACTGTACCTGTACACAGCCAATCTGTAAATAGCCCATCCAACTACCTCATCCCCAGATTATTACTTACCCTCTTGATCTTTTGCACCCCAGTATCTCTACTTGCACATCATCATCTGCACATCTATCACTCCAGTGTTAATGCTAAATTGTAATTATTTTGCCTCTTTGGCCAATTTATTGCCTACCTCTTCTACATTTGCACACACTGTATGTAGATTTTTCTATTTTTCTTTTCTTTTGTGTTATTGACTGTACGTTTGTTTATGTGTAACTCTGTGTTGTTGTTTTTAACGCACTGCTTTGCTTTATCTTGGCCAGGTCGCAGTTGTAAATGAGAACTTGTTCTCACCTGGTCTACCTGGTTAAATAAAGGTGAAATAAATCAAATAAAAATAACAATAGTAATAACATCCATAATAACATTATTAATAACAAGCCTATTATTTAATAATTTGAATGATAAACCTTGTGACGGTTCTCTGACTACAAACATGAGGAGGCAGGCAGGATTAAGACATCAATAATCACTATCTGAAGCGCCATGCATTTGGCCCAGCCAACCTAATCCCTTTCTCCTCTTTATGGGACTGATCCCTATCGGATTGATGAATGCACCGACCAATCATGTTCCTGCAAACCCCAGTATGTACATACACCAATAAGAGATGATGAACGGCCTGCGTTGCCATTATTTAAGCCCAAATGTGGGGGGCCACCGCAGTGGTGCTGCCTGTCTTTCTGGTCCAGTATGGGCTGGTCTAGTATGGTCAGGGCTGGTCTTGGCTGGTATGGGCTGGTATGGTCTGGTCTGGACTGGTAGGGTCTGGTGTGTTCTGGGCTGGGCTGTTATGGCCTGGTCTGGTCTAGCCTGGTCTAGTCTGGGTTGGTATTATCTGCTCCGGCATGACCTGGACTGGTATGGTCTGGTCCAGTGCTGGGCTGCTCTAGTCTGGGCTTGTCTGGGTCTGTACTGGGCTGCTCTGCTCTGGTATGTTCTGGGCTGGTCTGGCCTGGATTGATATGGTCTGGGCTGATATGGTCTAGTCTTGTCTGGGATGGTCTGGCCCAGTCTGGTCTGTTGTGGGCTGTTGTGGTCTGGCCCAGTCTGGTCTGGTATGGTCTGGTCCAATCTGGTCAGGGTCTGTCCTCGGCTGCTCAGGTCTGGGCTGGTCTGGGCTTTTCTTGCCCAGTGGTCTAGGTTGTTCTGGGCTGGTCTGGTATGGTCTGGCCCAGTCTGGTCTGTGCTGGGCTGGCCTAGTCTGGTCTGGGTCTGTCTGGGCTGGTCTGGACCCAGGTCTCTAATGTAGATGATCCTGGCTGTCTACACACTGAGACTGAACCACCGCCACCACAGAACCATCCCATCTGGACTAGAGTAATGGTGTCTGTTAAACCTCTTAGACACATCTGGGGGACATGAACTGGGACTGTCATATATAGTACTCCCAAAACCACAAAATCCCAATTCTCACACAACTTGCTTTGTGTGTGTGTGTGTGTGTGTTTGTATGTGTGTGTTCACCTGCGCATGTTTGTGTGTTTGTGTGTGTTTGTGTGTGCATGCTTTGTTCTAAGCAGCAGAAAGCTTTGCACCAATTCTCATTGTCAATTCAGTTGTCATTGCTTGTTGTTGTTACCATGGCCCAGCCTCAGTGTGTTTGCATGCAGATGGCTTTGTATAGTCAGCCTGGGGTTTATTTTCTCTGGATAAAGCGGGACGTCTCCTCTTGAACTTTTACAGACCCTTTCCTTTGTGTATCTGAGAGAGTTGACCTCTCAGTCACTTCCTCCTCATTCTCATCCCATTTGTTTGTTTGTTTTCCTTTTATGCTTCTCTCTTTTTATCAGCCCTTTTCACATATTCATCCATCCATCCATTCATCCATTCATTCATTTAAAAAAAAAATACACTGCTCAAAAAAATAAAGGGAACACTTAAACAACACAATGTAACTCCAAGTTAATCACACTTCTGTGAAATCAAACTGTCCACTTAGGAAGAAACACTGATTGACAATACATTTCACAAGCTGTTGTGCAAATGGAATAGACAACAGGTGGAAATTGTAGGCAATTAGCAAGACACCCCCAATAAAGGAGTGGTTCTGCAGGTGGGGAGCACAGACCATTTCTCAGTTCCTATGCTTCCTGGCTAATGTTTTGGTCACTTTTGAATGCTGGCGGTGCTTTCACTCTAGTGGTAGCATGAGATGGAGTCTACAACCCACACAAATGGCTTAGGTAGTGCAGCTCATCCAGGATGGCACATCAATGCGAGCTGTGGCAAGAAGGTTTGCTGTGTCTGTCAGCGTAGTGTCCAGAGCATGGAGGTGCTACCAGGAGACAGGCCAGTACATCAGGAAACGTGGAGGAGGCCGTAGGAGGGCAACAACCCAGCAGCAGGACCGCTACCTCCGCCTTTGTGCAAGGAGGAGCAGGAGAAGCACTGCCAGAGCCCTGCAAAATGACCTCCAGCAGGCCACAAATGTGCATGTGTCTGCTCAAACGGTCAGAAACAGACTCCAAGAGGGTGGTATGAGGGCCCAACGTCCACAGGTGGGGGTTGTGCTTACAGCCCAATACCGTGCAGGATGTTTGGCATTTGCCAGAGAACACCAAGATTGGCAAATTCGCCACTGGTGCCCTGTGCTCTTCACAGATGAAAGCAGGTTCACACTGAGCACGTGACAGACGTGACAGAGTCTGGAGACGCCGTGGAGAACGTTCTGCTGCCTGCAACATCCTCCAGCATGACCGGTTTGGCGGTGGGTCAGTCATGGTGTGGGGTGGCATTTCTTTGGGGGGCCGCACAGCCCTCCATGTGCTCGCCAGAGGTAGCCTGACTGCCATTAGGTACCGAGATGAGATCCTCAGACCCCTTGTGAGACCATATGCTGGTGCGGTTGGCCCTGGGTTCCTCCTAATGCAAGACAATGCTAGACCTCATGTGGTTGGAGTGTGTCAGCAGTTCCTGCAAGAGGAAGGCATTGATGCTATGGACTGGCCAGTCCGTTCCCCAGACCTGAATCCAATTGAGCACATCTGGGACATCATGTCTCGCTCCATCCACCAACGCCACGTTGCACCACAGACTGTCCAGGAGTTGGCGGATGCTTTAGTCCAGGTCTGGGAGGAGATCCCTCAGGAGACCATCCGCCACCTCATCATGAGCATGCCCAGGCGTTGTAGGGAGGTCATACAGGCACGTGGAGGCCACACACACTACTGAGCCTCATTTTGACTTGTTTTAAGGACATTACATCAAAGTTGGATCAGCCTGTAGTGTGGTTTTCCACTTTCATTTTGAGTGTGACTCCAAATCCAGACCTCCATGGGTTGATAAATTGGATTTCCATTGATTATTTTTGTGTGATTTTGTTGTCAGCACATTCAACTATGTAAAGAAAAAAGCATTTAATAAGATTATTTATTTCATTCAGATCTAGGATGTGTTGTTTAAGTGTTCCCTTTATTTTTTTGAGCAGTATATTTCACCTTTATTTAACCAGGTAGGCTAGTTGAGAACACGTTCTCATTTGCAACTGCGACCTGGCCAAGATAAAGCATAGCAATTTGACACATACAACAACACAGAGTTACACATGGAATAAACAAAACATACAGTCAATAATACAGTACAAAAAAAGACAAGAAAAAAGTCTATATACAGTGCAAATGAGGTAAGATAAGGGAGTTAAGGCCATAAATAGGCCATGGTGGCGAAGTAATTACAATATAGCAATTAAACACTGGAATGGTAGATGTGCAGAAGATGAATGTGCAAGTAGAGATACTGGGGTGCAAAGGAGCAAGATAAATAAATAAATACAGTATGGGGATGAGGTAGATAGATGGGCTGTTTACAGATGGGCTATGTACAGGTACAGTGATCTTTGAGCTGCGCTGACAGCTGGTGCTTAAAGCTAGTGAGGGAGATATGAGTAACCAGCTTCAGTGATTTTTGCAGTTCGTTCCAGTCATTGGCAGCAGAGAACTGGAAGGAAAGGCGACCAAAGGAGGAATTGGCTTCATCTGCAAGCAGGAGGATCAGCTACATATCAAGAAATGAGGAGAGAGAGAGACAGAGAGACAGACAGAGAGAGAGAGAGAGAGAGAGAGAGAGAGAGAGAGAGAGATGGTGTGTAACAGTGAGTAGGTGTCCCACGGTTGCCGTTAGGTTGAGTCAGCGGCAAGCGGACAGGACAGTAAATGTCACATCATGGAAAGAGAGCACCCCTTACCTCACACTCACACAGGTGCTTTTCGGGGACCCTGGAGCATTTTGGGACCTGCCAAGGGGTGAAGAATGCTCCAGATCTGGCAAGAGCATCTCTGTAGCGGGACGCTCTTTAATTGTGGGGCCCCCCGCCCCAAACTGTTGAACAGACGGCTACTCCTGAGGGGCCTCCAGACCTAAACTGAAGTGACAGTTATTGGCCCCTCTCGTCCAGAAAAAAACTGTAAAGCTATTTCCTGTTGTGTCCCATTTCTCAGTAGGAGTGCACTTGATACGGCCATATTAACCGTGCACTCCTGAGCCCAGTCCATAACTCTTCCCTGGATGAAATGTACTGCACAGTGCTGTATTATAAGGTGCTCCGTATTTGTGTACAGGCTTTTTACTTCCCCACCACGTTTTCTGTTCTCAGCCATGACGCATCGTAAACTGCAACACAAACCCCAAAGAGCTCTGCTGTCCACTCTAACATTTATGTCCGGTGTTTAACCCCAATGCAGCTCTCTTCACCCTATCCCCAAGGTGTGGCTCAGTTGGAAGAGCATGTCGCTTGCTACACATGGAACTTGTTAAATATGGCGCTTGCCATGCCAGGGTTGTGGCTTCCATTCTTACGGGGGACCAGAACACAAAATGTATGCACTGGATGCACTGGATAAGACCGTCTGCTAAGTGACAAAAATGTAAAATTAGGATATGTTTATAGCCCAGAATGACAAAAGTTTTCTATGTGTACTATATAACCAGAGTTACTATTTCAGACTCTTAGTCTACTAGCTTGTAAAGAGTCTCCTGGTCATGCCTATGCTACAGTCATTTACGTGTTTACAAAGAAACGGATAGACTCACTGTTGCAGTCCAGTGTGTGTGGGAGCTGTGGTGTGTTAGTGTGTGTGTTTGTGTGTGTGTGTTGAGTCGTCAGGGGGTCTGGGGATTCTCAGGGGGAGCATCCCACGTCTGAGCTCCCTAAACCAGGTTATCCGTCAACTGGGCCCTGTACTCCTCCCCTTCACCACAGTCCAGCCTGGTTCGGCCCAGCTCTGTTACACCAGTCCACTCCAGTTCAGGCTGGAGCCAGCCCCAGCTCTGAATCATCCTCATTGGCAGACTGTTTTACAAGGTTCTGGTTGTGCCTTAATAATCTCCCTTTTAGAAAACAAATGAAAGAAGCTAAAGAGAAATGTATAAATGTGTCCTATTGTCCCAGTGAGGGACACAGGCTGAGAGAGGACTGTAATACAGTACATCTCTGACTCATCTGTCCCCTTCCCACTCATGTTGTCCTCCTAGTCTCCACACACACTGCTATTGGTCACACTCACTCTCTCACATATGTATGTAGCCATGTAACTGTCTACATGGTCATATGTAGCAGTAGTGTTGTAGCAGTGTAGCAGTAGTGTTGTAGCAGTGATGTAGCAGCGTTGTAGCAGTGTTGTAGTGGTGTTGTAGCAGTGTTGTAGCAGTGTTGTAGCGGTGTTGTAGCGGTGTTGTAGCAGTGTTGTAGTAGTGTTGTAGTGGTGTTTTAGCAGTGTTGTAGTGGTGTTGTGGCGTTGTTGTAGCAATATTGTAGCGGTGCTGTATCGGTGTTGTAGCAGTGTTGTAGCGGTGTTGTAGCGGTATTGTAGCGGTGTTGTAGCATTGTTGTAGCGGTGTTGTAGCGGTTGTTGTAGTAGTGTTGTAGTGGTGTTTTAGCAGTGTTGTAGCGGTGTTGTAGTGGTGTTGAAGCAATGTTGTAGCAGTGTTGTAGCAGTGTTGTAGCAGTGTTGTAGCATTGTTGTAATGGTGTCCTATCTTCTCCTCTCCTCTCTTCTCTTCTCCTATTCTCACCTCTTCTCTCTTCTTCTATCTTCTCCTCTCTCCTCCTCTCTCCTCTTCTCTCCTCTCTTCTCCCACTGTGATTTACCTCTCCTCCTCTCCTCTTTTTATTGGTCGGAAGTCACCAAGAATCTGGAAAACTTCACCCTGCAGAAAGCTGTAAACCATTAAGCAGACACTCCCCTCCTAACCGCCACCATCAACACTACAGGTGTGTGTGTGTGGCATCAGGAAGGGCATGAAATAGAGATCTTGATATTGGTATTTAAACTCTCATTGCATAGGTTTTAATTAAAGCACACACTTTAAAACCTATGGGAAAAAAACATCTTTCAAGATTGGTGAGCTAAGCATTCGTGCTGCTGCCTTGTTTATTGAATTAGTATTCAGTGTGTTTAAACCCTTCTATCATGATCCATTGTTTATCATACACACGGATTTATTTCTCCTGTTCTGTCTGGGTTTATGTTGCTGGCACCGCGATGTGTAAACTTCTACCATTTTCTCATAATCTTCTGCACCAACTTCAGTATAAGCAGCTAATTGTGTTTAGTTTCAGTTTGACTCAACCGTTCAGTTTGTTTTAATACTTACACTAGTGTGGAAGAGAGGACCAGTTTGGTGTTCTCCGGGAGGGAGGGAGGGAGGGATCGAGAGAGAGCGAGAGAGAGAGAGAAGCTGATGTCTTAAAAGAAAAGTTCTGTTTTCCCACACAGAGCACATGTACAGTATGTTAGTATACATGCACATACTTACCCTCCAGGCTTCCTGTGTGCCCTAGCCAGGCCCTCCCTCCTCTCTGTGTGTACAAATCAGCGACTGGAAGAGCACATTCTGCCACTCAACCCCTGCTCTGCTCTGGCCAGAGGGGCTCACCCTTCACACTGTAATTAGTCCACATCTGAGGATCTCACCCTTCACACTGTAATTAGTCCACATCTGTGGATCTCACCCTTCACACTGCAATTAGTCCACATCTGTGGATCTCACCCTTCACACTGTAATTAGTCCACATCTGTGGATCTCACCCTTCACACTGTAATTAGTCCACATCTGAGGATCTCACTCCTCACACTGTAATTAGTCCACATCTGAGGATCTCACTCCTCACACTGTAATTAGTCCACATCTGAGGATCTCACCCTTCACACTATAATTACTCCACATCTGTGGATCTCACCCTTCACACTGCAATTAGTTCACATCTGAGGATCTCACCCTTCACACTGTAATTAGTCCACATCTGTGGATCTCACCCTTCACACTGCAATTAGTCCACATCTGTGGATCTCACCCTTCACACTGTAATTAGTCCACATCTGAGGATCTCACTCCTCACACTGTAATTAGTCCACATCTGAGGATCTCACTCCTCACACTGTAATTAGTCCACATCTGAGGATCTCACCCTTCACACTGCAATTAGTCCACATCTGTGGATCTCACCCTTCACACTGCAATTAGTCCACATCTGTGGATCTCACCCTTCACACTGTAATTAGTCCACATCTGAGGATCTCACTCCTCACACTGTAATTAGTCCACATCTGAGGATCTCACTCCTCACACTGTAATTAGTCCACATCTGAGGATCTCACCCTTCACACTGTAATTAGTCCACATCTGTGGATCTCACTCCTCACACTGTAATTAGTCCACATCTGTGGATCTCACCCTTCACACTGTAATTAGTCCACATCTGAGGATCTCACTCCTCACACTGTAATTAGTCCACATCTGTGGATCTCACCCTTCACACTGTAATTAGTCCACATCTGAGGATCTCACTCCTCACACTGTAATTAGTCCACATCTGAGGATCTCACCCTTCGCACTGTAATTAGTCCACATCTGAGGATCTCACCCTTCACACTGTAATTAGTCCACATCTGTGGATCTCACCCTTCACACTGTAATTAGTCCACATCTGAGGAGAGGAGAGGGACCCATGTTATTTTGATACACACTAATGTCTTCCTCCATCTACCTGAACCTCATGTGTTCTGTGACTAACCGACAGCTCAAAAATGTTTAGCGTCAGGTTTCAGTAGAGTTTGGCTTGGGATAGCAAATGTGCAGTTTGCAGGGCTGTGGATAATGATGATAGTGTGATTTTGTGTATGGGTTAGCATTCTCATTCCATATTTCCGTACATCTTAATGAGCGCATTGATGTGTTGGAATGCTTGGGACCCACAAAGTCTTTGTCTTCAACATTAAATTAGTCTTAATAAGTAAATGCTAAGTGTAATTGTAAAGACACAGGTGTAGGCATCCCATTCCCCATCTGTCTCTCTTTAACTCTTGTGGATGGGCGAAATCACCCTTTCAAGACATCTAACGTATTCAGGTAGGAAATCTATATTCATGCTCTTCTTTTTCACAGTGGAATTACTGACCTGTATTTTATAATGAGAGAGAGAGAGAGAGAGAGAGAGAGAGAGAGAGAGAGAGAGAGAGAGAGAGAGAGAGAGAGAGAGAGAGAGAGAGAGAGAGAGAGAGAGAGGTGGGCATGTGTATGGAGTGGAGTGGTGGGATGTAACGGGGTCTACGGTTGGCGTTTAGGACAGGATTGGGAAGGGTTGGAGAGGTAGGATGGGGTGGGGGTACGGGGCAGGGGATAGGATGGGGAAGGATGGGCGATGGGGATGGTAACAATCATGCTGTGCTAGTGAAAAGGCAGGCTGGGACAGGCATGGCTGGGCCCCACTATTACACCATCACACAGTCACACCAATGAGTCCGCGCTCAGCTCAGCAACCCATACATATTCAGCTCATTTAATAGAGGCGGCTGGATTATTGTTAGGGGCTGATTTTACAATGCTGTAGTGTGGCAACCATGTACTTTTGGCCACACATTTTTTCTCAACATCCTACAACGGGTGGAATAGGTGTGAAAACATAGAGCCTGTCAGCGATTGCTAGGAGTGGTGGTAGGAGTCAGGCGCAGAGAGCAGAGGTAAGGAAAAATGTGTTTATTCCTTAATACGAAAACGGTCGACGCCAACACAACCGGCGTGAATAACGAAGTGCCCAAATACAACGGGTCCACAGTACGCATATAAAACAACACATGCAGATTGCCAGCACATCCAACAAAAAGGCACTCTGACGAAAATAATCCCGCACAAACCTGGGCGGACTAAACAGGCTTAAATAACCATAAATCAAGAGACACAAATAAGGAACAGGTGCAAACAATAAGACATACCAACCGAAAAGGAAAAAGGGATCAGCGGCGGCTAGTAGGCCGGCGACGACGACCGCCGAGCGCCGCCCAAGCTGGCAGGGGAGCCACCTTCGGTGGGATTTGTGACAGTACCCCCCTCCTGACGTGCGGCTCCCGCAGCGCGCCGCCACCGGCCTCGAGGGCGACCCGGAGGACGAGGCGCAGGGCGATCCCCATGAAGGCGGTGGAATTCCCTCAGTAGTGAGGGGTCCAAAATGTCCTTCCTAGGTACCCAGCATCTCTCCTCCGCGCCGTACCCCTCCCAGTCGACGAGGTACTGTAGGCCCCCCGCCCGAAGTCTGGAGTCCAGAATGGCGCGTATCTTATACGCCGGGGACCCCCCAATGTCCAACGGGGGTGGAGGGACCTCCGGTACCTCACCTTCCTGCATGGGACCAGCCACCACCGGCCTGAGGAGAGACACATGAAACGAGGGGTTAATACGGTAGTAAGATGGAAGTTGTAACCGGTAACACACCTCGTTTATCCTCCTCAGGACTTTAAACGGCCCTACACACTGCGGGCCTAGCTTCCAGCAGGGCAAGCGGAGGGGTAGGTTTTGAGCCAAGAGCCAGACTCAATCCCCTGGTGCAAACACAGGGGTCTCACTGCGGTGCTGGTCAGCGCTCTTCTTCTGCCGTCCACTCGACTTAGTGAGTGCGTCTTGGACGGCTCTCCAAGTGTCCTTCGAGCGCTGCACCCACTCCTCCACCGCAGGAGCCTCGGTCTGGCTCTTGTGCCATGGAGCCAGGACTGGCTGGTAGCCCAACACGCACTGAAACGGTGACATATTGGTCGATGAGTGACGTAGGGAGTTTTGGGCTACCTCTGCCCATGGGACGTATCTCGCCCACTCCCTGGGCCGGTCCCGGCAATACGTCCTTAGAAACCTACCCACCTCTTGGTTCACTCTCTCCACCTGCCCATTACTTTCGGGGTGGAAACCCGAGGTCAGGCTGACCGAGACCCCCAACCGTTCCATGAATGCCCTCCAAACTCTGGACGTGAACTGGGGACCCCGATCAGAAACGATGTCCTCGGGCACCCCGTAGTGCCGGAAGACATGGGTAAACAGGGCCTCCGCAGTCTGCAGAGCCGTAGGGAGACCGGGCAATGGGATGAGATGGCAGGACTTCGAGAATCGATCCACAACGACCAGGATTGTGGTGTTCCCCTGAGATAAGGGAAGGTCGGTGAGGAAGTCCAATGACAAGTGCGACCACGGCCGCTGTGGAACGGGGAGGGGGTGTAATTTCCCTCTAGGCAGGTGTCGAGGAGCCTTGCTCTGAGCGCACACCGAGCAGGAGGAAACATAAAACCGCACGTCCTTTACCAAGAGGGCGCCACCAGTACTTTCCCCTCAGGTTCCGCACTGTCCTCTCGATCCCAGGGTGACCCGAAGAGGGGAGATTATGGGCCCATCGAATCAATCGATCACGGACACCAAGAGGCACATACTGAACACCTGCCGGACACTGAGATGGTGCAGGTTCCAACCGTAACGCCCACTCGATCTCCGCGTCCACCTCCCATACCCTCGGTGCTACCAAGCACGACGCTGGGAGGATGGGAGTTGGATCGATGGCCCTCTCCTCGGTGTCATATAGGCGGGACAGTGCGTCGGCCTTCGTGTTCTGTGAACCTGGCCGATAAGACATAGTGAACCGGAAACGGGTAAAGAACATGGCCCACCTGGCCTGACGCGGATTCAGTCTCCTAGCTGCCCGGATGTACTCGAGATTACGGTGGTCAGTCCAGATGAGGAAAGGGTGCTTAGCCCCCTCAAGCCAATGTCTCCACACTTTCAGAGCCTTGACCACAGCTAACAACTCCCGGTCCCCCACGTCATAGTTCTGCTCCGCCGGCCCGAGCTTCCTAGAAAATAAAGCGCACGGGCGGAGTTTGAGTGACGTGCCCAGTCTCGGACGCGTCCACCTCCACTATGAATGCCAAAGAGGGGGAAAACTCAGGGAAAGTTACAAGTACAAACATATGACCAACAGGGAGCTCTGGGTGAGGTTGGTGCTTACTCACCTGGGGTAAACGAGGAGTGCTCTGCCTGCCATCCCGATTCCCAGAGGAGCTCCCCCAGCACCGGTCGGCAGTGTGTCCTCTCCGACCACACCGGGTACAGGAGGAACCTCCTCCTCCGGTTCCCCTCGACGCGGCCCCCCCTAGCTCCATAGGGATGGGAGCTGGAGGACCTGGAGGTGGAACCAACAGGGCCCGGTCTGGACGCCTGCGGGCAGCCAGCAGGTTGTCGAGACGAATGGACATGTCAATTAGTTCATCCAGTGAGAGGGTAGTGTGCTGACAGGCTAGCTCCCGGCGGACGTCCTCACGGAGGCTACACCGATAGTGGTCCATCAGGGCCCTGTCGTTCCACCCCGCTCCAGCAGCCAAGGTCCGGAACTCCAGAGCAAAGTCCTGTGCGCTCCTCGTCTCCTGCCGCAGGTGGAACAGCCGTTCACCTGCCGCCCGGCCCTCCGGTGGGTGGTCGAACACGGCCCGGAAACGGCGGGTGAACTCGGGGTAGTGATCCCTTGCCGAGTCTGGGCCATACCACACTGCGTTGGCCCACTCGAGGGCACGTCCCGTTAAGCAGGAGATGAGGACGCTCACGCTCTCCTCTCCCGATGGAGTCGGACGAACGGTAGCCAGGTACAACTCCAACTGCAGCAGGAACCCCTGGCACCCAGCCGCCGCTCCATCGTACTCCCTGGGGAGAGCCAGGCGTAGGGCCCCGGGTCCGGACGCCGGAGGAGGGGTAGCTGGTGGAGGGGGAGTTGGTGCTGGGGATGCGGTAGGGAGGCCACTCCTCTCCCATTGGTCCATCCTCTCCATCATCTGATCCATCGCTGAACCGATTCGGTGGAGAATGCTGGTATGATGGAGGACTCTTTCCTCCATCGATGGGAGAGGAGGTGCGGCTGCTCCTGCTGACTCCATAATGTGGTGCGTGATTCTGTCAGCGATTGCTAGGAGTGGTGGTAGGAGTCAGGCGCAGAGAGCAGAGGTAAGGAAAAATGTGTTTATTCCTTAATACGAAAACGGTCGACGCCAACACAACCGGCGTGAATAACGAAGTGCCCAAATACAACGGGTCCACAGTACGCATATAAAACAACACATGCAGATCGCCAGCACATCCAACAAAAAGGCACTCTGACGAAAATAATCCTGCACAAACCTGGGCGTGCTAAACAGACACAAATAAGGAACAGGTGCAAACAATAAGACATACCAACCGAAAAGGAAAAAGGGATCAGCGGCGGCTAGTAGGCCGGTGACGACGACCGCCGAGCGCCGCCCGAGCAGGCAGGGGAGCCACCTTCGGTGGGATTCGTGACAGAACCTAACAATGAGACATACTGGACTGTTATCCTCACTTATATGGTAGATCTAAACAGGTGATATCTTCACTGTCTATTGTAACGTTACTGCTAATCATTCTCTCTCCAGATAATGTAATATGTCACTGTGCCTTCTCGGTCTTTCACTCCATCGTGCTCTCTCTCTCTCTCTCTCTCTCTCTCTCTCTCTCTCTCTCTACCTCTCTACCTTTCTCTCTCACTCCACTCTTGCTCTCCATCTCTCTCCCTCTCTCTCTCTCTCTCTCTCTCTCTCTCTCTCTCTCTCTCTCTCTCTATACCTCTCTCTCTCTATACCTCCCTCTCTCTCTCTCTCTCTCTCTCTCTACCTCTCTACCTCTCTACCTCTCTACCTCTCTACCTCTCTACCTTTCTCTCTCACTCCACTCTTGCTCTCCATCTCTCTCTTTCTCTGTCACCCCACCTCTCTCTCTCTCTCTCTCTCTCTCTCTCTTTTTCTGACTGTCACTCTCCATCTGGCTCTTGATCCCTGCTCTCTGAGTAGATAGTTCAGACAGGATTAATATTCCTGACACTTTGATGTCAAAACCACGTATCACAAAGCAGGAGGAGGGTAAGGTTGAGGGGGCGGCGGGTCGAGAGAGAAAGACAGAGGGGGATAGAAAAGGTGGCAGAGATGTGAGGGATGCTGGCTTGGCAGCAAGGCCAGATAAGCTCACCCAGTCGTGTGTGTGTGTGGTGTACGTGTGTACGTGTGTGTGTGTGGTGTGTGTGGTGTGTGTGGTGTACGTGTGTGTGTGTGTGTGTGTGTGTGTGTGTGTGTGTGTGTGTGTGTGTGTGTGTGTGTGTGTGTGTGTGTGTGTGTGTGTGTGTGTGTGTGTAGTGTGTGTGTGGTGTGTTTTCTTTTAATTTCACCTTTATTTAACCAGGTCGGCCAGTTGAGAACAAGTTCTCATTTACAACTGCGACCTGTCCAAGATAAAGCAAAGCAGTGTGACAAAAACAACAACAAAAAGTTACACATGGGATAAACAAATGTATAGTCAATAACACAATAGACAAATCTACATACAGTGTGTGCAAATGAAGTAAGGAGGTAAGGCAATAAATAGGCCACAGTGGCGAAGTAATTTCAATTTAGCAAATTAGCACTGGAGTGATAGATGTGCAGATGAGGATGTGCAAGTTGAAAAACTTGTGTGCAAAAGAGCAGAAAATCAAAAACAAATATGGGGATGAGGTAGGTAGTTGGTTGGATGTGTTATTTACAGATGTGCTGCGTGCAGCTGCAGCGATCGGTAAGCTGCTCAGAGAGCTGATGCTTAAAGTTAGTGAGGGAGATTTAAGTCTCCAACTTCAGTGATTTTTGAAATTCATTCCAGTCATTGGCAGCAAAGAACTGTAAGGAAAGGCGGCCTAAGGAGGTGTTGGCTTTGGGGATGACCAGTGAAATATGAAATATACTTGCTTGAGCGTGTGCTACTGGTGGGTGTTGCTAAGGTGACCAGTGAGCTGAGATAAGGCGGAGCTTTACCTAGCTTTAGGGATAGGCGTCCCGCTAGCGGGACAAAAGCCGACAAAATCCAGTGAAGTTGGAAAGCACGCAATTCAAATAAATAATCGTAATATTAAACATTCATCAACATACAAGCGTCTTACATCATTAAAAAGCATAAATTCTAACTGCGTTGTCTGATATCAAAAAAGGCTTTACGGCGAAAGCATACCATGAGATTGTCTGAGGATGGCACCCCAAATCAACATATTTTTCAACCTGCACAGGCTTCATAAAATCACAAATAGCGATTAAATAAATCACTTACTTTTGAAGATCTTCCTCTGTTACAATCCAAAGGGTCCCATCTATAACTTGAATGGTCGTTTTGTTACATAAAATCTTTCTTTATATCCCAAAAAGTCAGTTTAGTTGGCACCATCGATTTCAGTAATCCACTCGTTCAGTCCAAAAAGCTACCGCTTAACTTCGTCCAAACAAGTCAAACAACGTTTCTATTTAATCCACAAGTACTCTTAAATGTAAATAAACTATAATTATGTATACGGAAAGTAGTATGTTCAATAGGAAAGGAAAATGAGTAAGAATGCTGTCACGTCCTGACCAGCAGAGGGTGTTGTTGTGTAGTTTTGGTCAGGACGTGGCAGAGTATGTCTGTGTATGTGTGTTCTGGGTGTTGTATTTCTATGTGGGTCTGTGTGGCTCCCGATCAGGGACAGCTGGTGATCGTTGTTCCTGATTGGGAGTCATATATTTAGGAGTATGTTTGTCACTTGGGTTTGTGGGTGGTTGTGCTAACACTGCTAGTCTTTTTTGTTTGTAGTAAGCTTGTTAGCCTGTCGTGAGTTTCGTGTTTATTGTTTTCCTGTGTATACTTTGCTTTAATTTATTATTCTTTACGTTAAAAGATGAGTATCCACATTCCGCCTGCAGTTTGGTCCATTCAACACGGCTTCAACAATTATGACAAAATGCGCCCTCTCCCTCGCACGCCGAAAGACTGATATTGTTCCGGTGCTCTTCTCACAAAAACTCCAAATACTTGTTCGTTTTTCAAAAACAAGCCTGAAACCTTGAATAAAGACTTTTGCCATCTAGTGGAAGCCAAAGGAATTGCAATCTGGGATACGGATGTACATAGAAACAATAGGTTTCCATAATAAGATTCTGGGAGCTCAAATAAAATATTTTCCGGTTGGATTTTCTTCAGATTTTCACCTGCCATATCAATTATGTTATAGTCTCAGAAATTATTTTAACAGACAAAGTGTTTTCTATCCAATGCTACCAGTTATATGCATATCCTGGCTTCTGGGCCTAAGTAACAGGCAGTTTACTTTGGGCACGTCAGTCAGACGGAAATTCAGGAAACTAGACCCTATCCCTAAGAAGCTCTAGCAAATACTTATAGACGACCTGGAGCCAGTGGGTTTGGGGACGAATATGTAGCGAGGACCAGCCAACGAGAGCATGCAGGTCACAGTGGTGGGTAGTATATGAGGCTTTGGTGACAAAGCAGATGGCACTGTGATAGACTGCATCCAGTTTGCTAAGTAGAGTGTTGGAACCTATTTTGTAAATGACATCGCCAAAGTCAAGGATCAGTAGGATAGTCAGTTTTACGAGGGTATGTTTGGCAGCATGAGTGAAGGAGGCTTTGTTGCTAAATAGGAAGCCGATTCTAGATTCAATTTTGGATTGGAGATGCTTAATATGAGCCTGGAAAGAGAGTTTACAGTCTAGCCAGACACCTAGGTATTTATAGTTGTCCACATATTCTAGGTCAGAACCGTCCAGAGTAGTGATGCTAGTCGGGCGGACGGGTACGGGCAGCGATCGATTGAAGAGCATGCATTTCATTTTACTAGCATTTATGAGCATTTGGAGGCCACGGAAGGAGTGTTGTATGGCATTGAAGCTCGTTTGGAGGTTTGTTAACACCGTGTTCAAAGAAGGGTCAGATGTATTCAGAATGGTGTCGTCTGCGTAGAGGTGGATCAAAGATTCATCCGCAGCAAGAGCGACATCATTGATGTATACAGAGAAAAGAGTCGGCCCGAGAATTGAACCCTGTGGCACCCCCATAGAGACTGCCAGAGGTCCAGACAACAGGCCCTCCGATTTGACACACTGAACTCTATCTGAGATGTAGTTAGGGAACCATTCGAGGCAGTCATTTGAGAAACCAAGGCTGTTGAGTCTGTCGATAAGAATACGGTGGTTGACAGAGTCGAAACCCTTGGCCAGGTCGATGAAGACAGCTGCACAGTACTGTCTTTTATCGATGGCGGTTATGATATCGTTTAGGACCTTGAGCGTGGCTGAGGTGCACCCGTGACCAGCTTGGAAATCGGATTGCATAACGGGTAACGTACGGTGGGATTCGAATTGGTCGGTGATCTGTTTGTTCACTTGGGTTTTGAAGACTTTAGAAAGGCAGGGCAGGATGGATATAGGTCTGTAACAGTTTTGGTATAGAGTGTCCTCCTTTGAAGAGGGGGATGACCGCAGATGCTTTCCAATCTTGAGGAATCTCAGATGATACGAAAAAGAGGTTGAACAGACTAGTAATCGGGGTTGCAACAATGGCGGCGGATTAATTTAGGAAGAGAGGGTCCAGATTGTCTAGCCCAGCCTATTTGTAGGGATCCAGATTTTGCAGCTCTATCAGAACTTCAGCTGTCTGGAATTGGGTGAAGGAAAAGTGGGGGGGGGGGGGCTTGGGCCAGTTGCTGCGGGGGTTGCAAAGCTGTTGGCCGGGGCTGGGGTAGCCAGGTGGAAAGCATGGCCAGCCGTAGAAAAATGTTTATTGAAATTCTCGATTGTCGTGGATTTATCGGTGGTGACAGTGTTTCCTATCCTCAGTGCAGTGGGCAGCTGGGAGGAGGTAGTCTTATTCTCCATGGACTTTACAGTGACCCAAAACTTTATGTAATTAGTGCTGCAGGATACAAATTTCTGTTTCAAAAAGCTAGCCTTCGCTTTCCTAACTGACTGTGTATATTGGTTCCTGACTTCCCTGAAAAGTTGCATATCGCGGGACTATTCGAAGCTAGTGCAGTACGCCACAGGATGTTTTTGAGCTGGTCAAGGGCAGTCAAGTCTGGAGTGAACCAAGGGCTATATCTGTTCTTAGTTCTACATTTTTTGAAAGGGGCATGCTTATTTAAGATTGTGAGGAAAGCAATTTTAAAGAACAACCAGGCATCCTCTACTGACGGGATGAGGTCATTATCCTTCCAGGATACCTGGGGAAGGTTTATTAGAAAGGCCTGCTCGCAGAAGTGTTTTAGGGAGCGTTTGACAGTGATGAGGGGTGGTCGTTTGTCCGCGGACCCATAACGGACGCAGACAATGAGGCAGTGATTGCTGAGATCCTGGTTGAAAACAGTACAGGTGAATTTAGAGGGCAAGTTGGTCAGGATGATATCTATGAGTTTGCCCGTGTTTACAGATTTGGAGTTGTATCTGGTAGGTTCCTTGATAATATGTGTGAGATTGAGGGCATCTAGTTTAGATTGTAGGACGGCCAGGGTGTTAAGCATATCCCTGTTTTGGGCACCTAACAGTACAAACTTTGATGATAGATGGGGGTCAATCAATTCACATATGGTGTCCAGGGCACAGCTGGCAGCTGAGGGGGGTCTATAACAAGTGGTAACAGTGAGGGACCTATTTCTGGAGAGATAGATTTTGAAAGGTAGAAGCTCGAACTGTGTGGGCATAGACCTGGATAGTATGACAGAACTCTGCAGGCTATCTCTACAGTATATTGCAATTCCCCCCCTTTAGCAGTTCTATCGTGACAGAAAATGTTGTAATTGGGAATGGAAATTTCAGAATTTTTGGTGGCCTACCTAAGCCAGGATTCAGACACGGCTAGGACATCTGGGTTGGCAGAGTGTGCTGAAGCAGTGAATAAAGCAAACTTAGGGAGGAGGCTTCTGATGTTAACATGCACAAACCCAAGGCTTTTACAGTTACAGAAGTCAACAAATGAGAGTGCCTGGGGACACACAGGGCCTGGGTTAACCTCTACATCACCAGAGGAACAGAGGAGGAGTAGGATGAGGGTACAACTAATGGCTATAAGAACTGGTCGTCTAGTGCGTTGGGAACAGAGAAACAGAGCAGATTTCTGGGAGTGGTAGGATAGATTCAGGACATAATGTACAGACAAGGGTATGGTAGGATGCAAGTACAGTGGCGGTAAACCTAGGCATTAGGTGACGATGAGAGAGGTTGCATCTCTGGAGGCGCCAGTTAAGCTATGTGCGGTCTCCGCATGTGTGGGGTTGGGGTAAAGAAGCTATCTGAGGCATGTTGAGCGGGACTAGGGGCTCCGCAGTGAAATAAAACAATGACAACTACCCTATACAACAGTATAAAAGACATATTGTCATTAAAGAGAGGCGTAAAGCAATCACAGATGTTGATTGGGAGAGCTAAGACAACGGGTAAACAGCTAAGACAATAACAATGTGTAAATGGCGATGAATGGGTAGAGAGGGTCAGTTAGCTACACACAGGGCCTGAGTTCGAGGCTGGGGCCAACAGATAAACAAAATTAAGTACCGTGATAATGAACAGTCCAGCAGGCATCAGCTGTGTAGCTGAGGGATCATAGGGTCCAATGAGCAGCAATAGATGAAACAGGGAGCAGTTCGGTAGTCATTACTACGCTAGGCGAGGGGGAGACATGGCTTTCAGGAAGCTAGCGGGCCAGGGATAGCAGAAGGTTCTTCACCGACATCCACGACGCAGAGGCCGGTTGAGACGACATCAGCCAAATAATGCAGCAGACCAGCAGACCAGTCGTGATGGATTGGAAGGGGCTCCGTGTCGACAAAGGGTCCAAGCCCAATTGGCAAGGAGGTATCGTAGCTGGTGTACTTTGTTTGCTTGCCGGGAGATGGGCCTAGCTTGAGGCTAGCTCGAGGCTAACTGGTGCTTGCTTCTGGACAAGGGCGTTAGCTATAATAGCCACTTGGTAGCAGCTAGCTAGCTGCGATGATCCGGTGTAATGGTCCAGGGCTTGCGGGAGAAATCCGGTGATGTAGTGGAAAAAAGAAGTCCGATATGCTCAGGGCTGATATCGCGCTGTGCAGACTGGCAGGTATTATCCGGGCTATCCAGACTAAAGTGTCTGGTGTCTGAGCTAAATGGTAAAGCCTGCTAGCAGTGGCTAAAAATGACTAAATAGCTAGTAGCTAATTAGCTGGCTACCTGCTAATGGTTCCAGTTATAAGGTCTAAAAAATAGCAGATCCGTACCACATTGGGTGAGGTAGGTTGCAGGAAGGTACAGTCGTGGCCAAAATTTTTGAGAATAACACAAATACACTGCTCAAAAAAATAAAGGGAACACTTAAACAACACATCCTGGATCTGAATGAAAGAAATAATCTTATTAAATACTTTATTCTTTACATAGTTGAATGTGCTGACAACAAAATCACACAAAAATAATCAATGGAAATCCAATTTATCAACCCATGGAGGTCTGGATTTGGAGTCACACTCAAAATTAAAGTGGAAAACCACACTACAGGCTGATCCAACTTTGATGTAATGTCCTTAAAACAAGTCAAAATGAGGCTCAGTAGTGTGTGTGGCCTCCACGTGCCTGTATGACCTCCCTACAACGCCTAGGCATGCTCCTGATGAGGTGGCGGATGGTCTCCTGAGGGGTCTCCTCCCAGACCTGGACTAAAGCATCCGCCAACTCCTGGACAGTCTGTGGTGCAACGTGGCGTTGGTGGATGGAGCGAGACAGGTCTGGGGAATTCAGGTCTGGGGAACGGGCGGGCCAGTCCATAGCATCAATGCCTTCCTCTTGCAGGAACTGCTGACACACTCCAGCCTCATAAGGTCTAGCATTGTCTTGCATTAGGAGGAACCCAGGGCCAACCGCACCAGCATATGGTCTCACAAGGGGTCTGAGGATCTCATCTCGGTACCTAATGGCAGTTAGGCTACCTCTGGCGAGCACATGGAGGGCTGTGCGGTCCCCCAAAGAAATGCCACCCCACACCATGACTGACCCACCGCCGAACCGGTCATGCTGGAGGATGTTGCAGGCAGCAGAACGTTCTCCACGGCATCTCCAGACTCTGTCACGTCTGTCACATGTGCTCAGTGTGAACCTGCTTTCATCTGTGAAGAGCACAGGGCGCCAGTGCCGAATTTGCCAATCTTGGTGTTCTCTGGCAAATGCCAAATGTCCTGCACGGTGTTGGGCTGTAAGCACAACCCCCACCTGTGGACGTCGGGCCCTCATACCACCCTTATGGAGTCTGTTTCTGACCGTTTGAGCAGACACATGCACATTTGTGGCCTGCTGGAGGTCATTTTGCAGGGCTCTGGCAGTGCTCCTCCTTGCACAAAGGTGGAGGTAGCGGTCCTGCTGCTGGGTTGTTGCCCTCCTACGGCCTCCTCCACGTCTCCTGATGTACTGGCCTGTCTCCTGGTAGCGCCTCCATGCTCTGGACACTACGCTGACAGACACAGCAAAACTTCTTGCCACAGCTCGCATTGATGTGCCATCCTGGATGAGCTGCACTACCTGAGCCACTTGTGTGGGTTGTAGACTCCGTCTCATGCTACCACTAGAGTGAAAGCACCGCCAGCATTCAAAAGTGACCAAAACATCAGCCAGGAAGCATAGGAACTGAGAAGTGGTCTGTGGTCTCCACCTGCAGAACCACTCCTTTATTGGGGGTGTCTTGCTTATTGCCTATAATTTCCACCTGTTGTCTATTCCATTTGCACAACAGCATTTGAAATGTATTGTCAATCAGTGTTGCTTCCTAAGTGGACAGTTTGATTTCACAGAAGTGTGATTGACTTGGAGTTACATTGTGTTGTTTAAGTGTTCCCTTTATTTTTTGAGCAGTATATTATTTTCCACAAAGTTTGCTGCTTCAGTGTCTTTAGATAATTTTGTCAGATGTTACTATGGAAAACTGAAGTATAATTACAAGCAATTCATACGTGTCAAAGGCTTTTATTGACAATGACATGAAGTTGATGCAAAGAGTCAACATTTGCAGTGTTGACCCTTCTTTTCAAGACCTCTGCAATCCGCCCTGGCATGCTGTCAATTGACTTCTGGGCCACATCCTGATGGCAGCTCATTCTTGCAAAATCAATGCTTGGAGTTTGTCAGAATTTGTGGGGTTTTGTTTGTCCACCCGCCTCTTGAGGATTGACCACAAGTTCTCAATGGGATTAAGGTCTGGGGAGTTTCCTGGCCATGGTCCCAAAATATTGATGTTTTGTTCCCCGAGCCACTTAGTTATCACTTTTGCTTTATGGCAAGGTGATCCATCATGCTGGAAAAGGCATGGCTTGTCACCAAGCTGTTTCTGGATGGTTGGGAGAAGTTGCTCTCGGAGGATGTGTTGGTACCATTCTTTATTCATGGCTGTGTTCTTAGGCAAAGTTGTGAGTGAGCCCACTCCCTTGGCTGAGAAGCAACCCCATACATGAATGGTCTCAGGAGGCTTTACTGTTGGCATGACACAGGACTGATGGTAGCGCTCACCTTGTCTTCTCCGGACAAGCTTTTTTCCAGATGCCCCAAACAATTGGAAAGGTGATTCATCAGAGAAAATGACTTTACCCCAGTCCTCAGCAGTCCAATCCCTGTACCTTTTTCAGAATATCAGTCTGTGCCTGGTGTTTTTCCTGGAGAAAAGTGACTTCTTTGCTGCCCTTCTTGACACCAGGCCATCCTCCAAAAGTATTCGCCTCACTGTGCGTGCAGATGCACTCACCATTTTCGAGCAAGCTCTGTACTGGTGGTGCCCTGATCCCGCAGCTGAATCAACTTCAGGAGAGAGTCCTGGCGCTTGCTGGACTTTCTTGGGCGCCCTGAAGCCTTCTTCACAACAATTTAACCACTCTCCTTGAAGTTCTTGATGATCTGATAAATGGTTGATTTAGGTGCAATCTTACTGGCAGCAATATCCTTGCCTGTGAAGCCCTTTTTGTGCAAAGCAATGATGACGGCACATGTTTCGTTGCAGGTAACCATGGTTGACAGATGAAGAACAATGATTCCAAGCACCACTCTCCTTTTGAATCTTCCAGTCTGTAAGTCGAACTCAATCAGCATGACAGAGTGATCTCCAGCCTTGTCCTCATCAATACTTACACCTGTGTTAACGAGAGAATCACTGAAATTATGTCAGCTGGTCCTTTTGTGGCAGGGCTGAAAAGCAGTGGAAATGTTTTTTAGGATTCAGTTCATTTGCATGGCAAAGAGGGACTTTGCAATTAATTGCAATTCATCTGATCACTCTTCATAACATTCTGGAGTATATGCAAATTGCCATCATACAAACTGAGGCAGCAGACTTTGTGAAAATTTGTATTTGTGTCATTCTCAAAGGTTTTGGCCATGACTGTATATTTATTTTGAAAATGGAAAAAAAGAGATTGAAATATATTGAAAAACAAAAAAGAAACTGAATATTTACATAGTGTGTGTGGTGTGTGTGTGTGTGTGTGTGGTGTGTGTGTGTGTGCTGTTGGCAGCTTCCCGGTGCTCCGAACCACGACTGTGTTTGCAGAGGCGTGTCACCGTGGCTACGGGGGAGTGAGGGTCAACGAGAGGTTGCCAGCCCTTGCGCTGTTCTTTATTGGATCCCGGGCAGACCCCTGATAGCCAATCAGCAGGCTCCGTCTAGAGGGGGAGAGCAAACATTCAAAGGCAAAGGCGGCGAGGAGGGCACGTGATTGGACCAACTGAAAGGATAGAGAGGGAGAGTGTGTGTATATGCACTTCTGTGTGTTTGTGTGAGTGCATACTGTGTGTGTGTGTGGGTGTGTGCATGCGTGCATGTGTACTGTGTGTGTGTGTATATGTGATAATGTGTGTGTATGTGTGTTCGTGTGTGTGAGCAAGAGGCTCAGAGGGGGGCTGGTCAGTCTGGTTTCAGTGGAGGTAACAAAGGTGACAGCGTATGGTGGGCAATAGCCAGACGAGGCAAGGGGAGGATCCTTACACTAGTTACATTACAGTCAAATGGATCACAGTATCTGACAGCAACACATTTTTGCCCTCAAGGAGAATCCTTGGTAATTGTCATCTGCCAAGAAAGAGCAGGCTCCGGTAGTACCTACTGTATGTATATTGTAAAGACAGACAGACAGAGAAAGAGAGGGGTGAGAGTGTGTGTGTGTGTGTGTGTGTTTGTGTAGGGGTTGAGGGGTACAGTGCAAGGAGAAAGACTGTTGTCTCAGAGAAATATACCAATGCATTGCATGTGTTTGTGAGTCAATTTGCATTTACTGTTCTGTCAGTGTGTAAGTGCTGTCATGAGGTGTGTGTCTGCTACCGTATATAGTACATACGAGATTGTGTTTTGCATCTATAAATCAAATTAAATAAAAATTTGTCTCAAAAGCCGAATACAACAGGTGTAGACCTTACAGGGGCGGCAGGTAGCCTAGTGGTTAGAGTGTTGGACCAATAACCGAAAGGTTGCAAGATCGAATCCCCAAGGTAATATCTGTTGATCTTCCCCTGAACAAGGCAGTTAACCCACTGTCATAGAAAATAAGAATTTGTTCTTAACTGACTTGCCTTGTTAAATAAAGGTGAAAATAATAAATAAATTCTTACTTATGTGCCCCTAACCAACAATGCAGTTTATAAAAAATAAAAGCAACAAGTAATTAAAAAGCAGCAGTAAAAAAACAATAGAGACACTATATACAGGGGGGTACTGGTACAGAGTCAATGTGTGGGGGAACTGGTTAGTTGAGGTAATATGTACATGAAGGTAGAGTTATTAAAGTGACTATGCATAGATGATAACAACAGAGAGTAGCAGTGGTGTAAAAGAGGGTGGGGGGGCAATGCAAATAGTTGGTAGGGATTTGATTAGATGTTCAGGAATCTCATGGACCTAGACTTGGTGCTCCTGTAGTGCTTGCCATGCAGTAGCAGAAAGAACATTGTATGACTTGAGTTGCTGGAGTCTTTGACAATGTTTTGGGCCTTCCTCTGGTATAGAGGTGCTGGATGGCAGGAAATTTTGCCACAGTGATGTACTGGGCCGTTCACGCTACCCCCTGTAGTCCCTTGCGGTTGGAGGCCGAGCAGTTGCCATACCAGGCAGGCAGCTGTAGAACCTTTTGAGGATCTGAGGACCCATTTGATCACGTTGAGGGAGAGGTTGTTGTCCTGGCACCACATGGCCAGGTCTCTGACCTCCTCCCTATAGGCTGTCTCGTCATTGTCAGTGATCAGGCTTACCACTGTTGTGTCATCGGAAAACTTAATGATGGTGTTGGAGTCATGCCTGGCCATGCAGTCATGAGTGAACAGGGAGTACAGGAGGGGACTGAGCACGCACCCCTGAGTGGCCCATGTGTTGAGGATCAGCGTGTCGGGTGTGTTATTACCTACCCTTACCACCTGGGGGCGGCCCGTCAGGAAGTCCAGGATCCAGTTGCGGAGGGAGGTGTTTAGTCCCAGAGTCCGTAGCTTATTGATGAGCTTTGAGGGCACTACGGTGTTGAACGCTGAGATGTAGTCAATGAATGGCATTCTCACATAGGTGTTCCTTTTGTCCAGGTGGGAAAGGGCAGTGTGGAGTGCAATAGAGATTGCATCGTCTGTGGATCTGTTTGGGTGGTATGCAAATTGGAGTGGGTCTAGGGTTTCTGTGATAATGGTGTTGATGTGAGCCATGACCAGCCTTTCAAAGCACTTCATGGCTACAGATGTGGGTGCTACGGGTTGGTAGTCATTTAGGCAGGTTACCTTAGTGTTCTTGGGCACAGGCATTATGGTGGTTTGCTTAAAACAAGTTGGTATTACAGACTCGGACAGGGAGAGGTTGAAAATGTCAGTGAAGATCAAATCAAATCAAATCAAATGTATTTATATAGCCCTTCTTACATCAGCTGATATCTCAAAGTGCTGTACAGAAACCCAGCCTAAAACCCCAAACAGCAAGCAATGCAGGTGTAGAAGCACGGGGGCTAGGAAAAACTCCCTAGAAAGGCCAAAACCTAGAAAGAAACCTAGAGAGGAACCAGGCTATGAGGGGTGGCCAGTCCTCTTCTGGCTGTGCCGGGTGGAGATTATAACAGCACATGGCCTAGATGTTCAAATGTTCATAAATGACCAGCATTGTCAAATAATAATAATCATAGTAGTTGTCGAGGGTGCAACAAGTCAGCAACACAAGAGTAAGTGTCAGTTGGCTTTTTCATAGCCGATCTTTGAGAGTTTCTCTACCTCTCCTGCTGTCTCTAGAGAGTTGAAAACAGCAGGTCTGGGACAAGTAGCACGTCCGGTGAATAGGTCAGGGTTCCAGCAGGTCTGGGACAACAGGTCTGGGACAGGTAGCACGTCCAGTGAACAGGTCAGGGTTCCATAGCTGCAGGCAGAACAGTTGGAACTGGAGCAGCAGCACGGCCAGGTGAACTGGGGACAGCAAGGAGTCATCAAGCCAAGTAGTCCTGAGGCATGGTCCTATGGCTCAGGTCCTCCGAGAGAGAGAAAGAAAGAAGGAGAAAGAGAGAATTAGAGAGAGCATATTTAAATTCACACAGGACGCCGGAAAAGACAAGAGAAATACTCCAGATGTGACAGACTGACCCTAGCCCCTCGACACATAAACTACTGCAGCATAAATACTGGAGGCTGAGACAGGAGGGGTCAGGAGACACTTTGGCCCCATCCGATGAAAATCCCCGGAAAGGGCCAAACAGGTAGGATATAACCCCACCCACTTTGCCAAACCACAGCCTCCACACCACTGGAGGGATATCTCCAACCACCAACATACCATCCCGGGACAAGGCCGAGTATAGCCCACAAAGATCTCCGCCACGGCACAGCCCAAAGGGGGGCGCCAACCCAGACAGGAAGACCACGTCAGTGACTCAACCCACTCAAGTGACGCACCCCTCCCAGGGACGGCATGGAAGAACACCACTAAGCCAGTGACTCAGCCCCGTAATAGGGGTAGAGGCAGAGAATCCCAGTGGAAAGAGGGGAAACCGGCCGGCAGAGACAGCAAGGGCGGTCCGTTGCTCCAGCATTTCCGTTCACCTTCACACCCCTGGGCCAGACTACACTTAATCATAGGACCTACTGAAGAGATATGTCTTCAGTAAAGACTTAAAGGTTGAGACTGAGTCTGCGTCTCTCACATGGGTAGGCAGACTATTCCATAAAAATGGAGCTCTATAGGAGAAAGCCCTGCCTCCAACTGTTTGCTTAGAAATTCTAGGAACAATTAGGAGGCCCGCGTCTTGTGACCGTAGCGTACGTGTAGGTATGTACGGCAGGACCAAATCGGAAAGATAGGTAGGAGCAAGCCCATGTAATGCTTTGTAGGTTAGCAGTAAAACCTTGAAATCAGCCCTTGCCTTAATAACAGGAAGCCAGTGTAAGGAGGCTAGCACTGGAGTAATATGATAAAATTTTTTGGTTCTAGTCAGGATTCTAGCAGCCGTATTTAGCACTACCTGAAGTTTATTTAGTGCTTTATCCGGGTAGCCGGAAAGTAGAGCATTGCAGTAGTCCAACCTAGAAGTAACAAAGGCATGGATTAACTTTTCTGCGTCATTTTTGGACAGAAAGTTTCTGATTTTTGCAATGTTACGTAGATGGAAGAAAGCTGTCCTTGAAACAGTCTTGATATGTTCTTCAAAAGAGAGATCAGGGTCCAGAGTAACGCCGAGGTCCTTCACAGTTTCATTTGAGACGACTGTACAACCATCCAGATTAATTATCAGATTCAACAGAAGATCTCTTTGTTTCTTGGGACCTAGAACAAGCATCTCTGTTTTGTCCGAGTTTAAGAGTAGAAAGTTTGCAGCCATCCACTTCCTTATGTCTGAGACACAGGCTTCTAGCGAGGGCAATTTTGTGGCTTCACCATGTTTCATTGAAATGTACAGCTGTGTGTCATCCGCATAGCAGTGAAATTTAACATTATGTTTTCGAATGACATCCCCAAGAGGTAAAATATATAGTGAAAACAATAGTGGTCCTAAAACGGAACCTTGAGGAACACCGACATTTACAGTTGATTTGTCAGAGGACAAACCATTCACAGAGACAAACTGATATCTTTCCGACAGATAAGACCTAAACCAGGCCAGAACTTGTCCATGTAGACCAATTTGGGTTTCCAATCTCTCCAAAAGAATGTAGTGATCGATGGTATCAAAAGCAGCACTAAGATCTAGGAGAACGAGGACAGATGCAGAACCTCGGTCTGACGTCATTAAAAGGTCATTTACCACCTTCACAAGTGCAGTCTCAGTGCTATGATGGGGTCTAAAACCAAACTGAAGCGTTTCGTGGACATTGTTTGTCTTCAGGAAGGCAGTGAGTTGCTGCGCAACAGCTTTTCAAAATCTTTTGAGAGGAATGGAAGATTCGATATAGGCCGATAGTTTTTTATAATTTCTGGGTCAAGATTTGGCTTTTTCAAGAGAGGCTTTATTACTGCCACTTTTAGTGAGTTTGGTACACATCCGGTGGATAGAGAGCCGTTTATTATGTTCAACATAGGAGGGCCAAGCACAGAAAGCAGCTCTTTCAGTAGTTTAGTTGGAATAGGGTCCAGTATGCAGCTTGCCAGTTGGTCAGCGCATGCTTGCAGTACACGTCCTGGTAATCTGTCTGGCCCTGCGGCGTTGTGAATGTTGACCTGTTTAAAGGTCTTACTCACATCGGCTGCTGAGAGCATGATCACTCAGTCATCCGGAACAGCTGGTGCTCTCATGCGTGATTCAGTGTTATATACCTCGAAGCGAGGTAAAGTAGTTTTGCTCATCTGGTAGGCTCATGTCACTGGGCAGCTCTCGGCTGTGCTTCCCTTTGTAGTCTGTAATGGTTTACAAGCCCTGCCACATCTGACGAGCGCCAGAGCCGGTGTAGTACGATTCAATCTTAGTCCTGTGTTGACACTTTGCCTGTTTGATGCCTGTTTGATGGTTCGTCGGAAGGCATGGCGGGATTTCATCTAAGCTTCCGGGTTAGAGTCCCGCTCCTTCAAAGCGACAGCTCTAGCCTTTAGGTCACTGTGGGGACAACGTCATTGATGCACTTAATGATGAAGCCAATGACTGATGTGGTGTACTCCTCAAAGCCATCAGAGGAATCCCCGGAACATATTCCAGTTTATGCTAGCAAAACAGTCCTGTAGCTTAGCATCTTCTTCATCTGACTACTTTTTTATTGATCTAATCAATGGTGCTTCCTGCTTTCATTTTTGCTTGTAAGCAGGAATCAGGAGGATATAATTATGGTCAGATTTGCCAAATGGAGGGCGATGGACAGCTTTGTATGCGTCATTGTGTGTGGAGTAAAGTTTCCCTGCATTAAAGTCCCCAGCTACTAGGAGTGCCACTTCTGGGTTAGCATTTTCTTGTTTGCTTTATGGTGGAATACAGCTCATTCAATGCTGTCTTAGTGCTAGCCTCTGACTGTGGTGGTATGTAAACAGCTACAAAAAATACAGATGAAAACTCTCTAGGTAGATAATGTGGTCTACAGCTTATCATGAGATACTCTACCTCAGGCAAGCAATTGCTCGAGACTTCCATAGATGTCGTACACCAGCTGTAATTTACAAAAATACATAGTCCACCGCCCCTTGTCTTACCAGGCGCTGCTGTTCTATCCTGCCGGTGCAGCGCATAACCAGCCAGCTGTATGTTGAGAGTGTCGTCGTTCAGCCACGACTCCGTGAAGCATAAGATATTACAGTTTTGAATGTCCCGTTGGTAGTTTAATCTTCCACATAGGTCATCTATTATATTGTTCAAAGATTGCACGTTTGCTAGCAGTATGGAAAGAAGTGGAGGTTTATTCGATTGCTTACAAATTCTCAGAAGGCAAATCATGGGGATCTGGGCCTGTTCCCGAGAAAGCAGTATATCGTTCGCGTCGGGTTTGTCAGACTCATTAAAGGGAAAAAAGGGTTCTGCTACTCCGTGGTGTGTAATCGCAGTCCTGATGTCCAGAAGTTATTTTCGGTCATAATAGATGGTAGCGGCAACATTATGTACAAAATAAAGCAACACAAATAAACAAACAAAAACACAATCAGTTGGGGGCACGTAAAATGTCTGCCTTCTTTTCCGCCTCCATTTTACCATTTAGGAATAGAGGTGCGTGTGTATCAACGTAAATGGAGGTGTGTGTGTATCTTTTGTGTGTGTGCGCATGTGCACCTCTTTGTATAATTGTGTATTTTGTGTACATTGTGTGTGTGTGTGTGTGTGTGTGTGTGTGTGTGTGTGTGTGTGTGTGTGTGTGTGTTGGCGCAGAGCTGCGGGAATGTCAGTGTTCGTAGTACAGTGCTTGTTGCGGTGCTGTTGGCAGGCGAGGGTAGTTGGCTGAGGAGAGGAGAAGTTGATCTGTTCAATGTCAGCTTTCTTGGTCTTTAAAAGCAGCTCCATTATCAGGCAGCGCAGTGAGTTACTGAAGCAAGCATCTTCCGGTAACAGCTCCCTTAGACCAGGAAGGCTGCAGCTAGCGCCTTCAGGCAACAGCTCCTTAGACCAGGGAGGCTGCAGCTAGCGCCTTCAGATAACAGCTCCTTAGACCAGGGAGGCTGCAGCTAGCGCCTTCAGGCAACAGCTCCTTAGACCAGGGAGGCTGCAGCTAGCGCCTTCAGGCAACAGCTCCTTAGACCAGCGAGGCTGCAACTAGCGCCTTCAGGCAACAGTTCCTTAGACCAGGGAGGCTGCAGCTAATGTCTTCAGGTAACAGCTCCTTAGACCAGGGAGGCTGCAGCTAGCGTCTTCAGGCAACAGCTCCTTAGACCAGGGAGGCTGCAGCTAGCGCCTTCAGGCAACAGCTCCTTATCTGCCTGCTGATTGTTTGCATGCTTCCAATCCGGCTGACATTTGCGTCTCAATCAGACTTTAAATCATCAACGAGGGAGAGGAGGCCTCCTCGCGTGTCAACTGGTAAATATTAATGCAGGAGCCGTACAGGAAGACGCTTATGGGAAACAAACAAACAAGTCCCAAATCGGTCTGGGTTTTGCTCCCTCGCTGTGCACCCCAATCCCATTCAGAGATCCCAGTGCTCTATAGGCTTTAGAGTCAAACAGCATGGCTGTGCTCAGGAAGAAGTGCTTACATCACCCTCAGAGCCTAGAGCTGTCTAAAGGGACAAAAACAGAACCAGACAAATGCTTTATTTGTGTAATCTTCCTTATTGATTTTTGTCACTTTCAGTAGATCTCCTAGAGACCTGATCAGTATGATAGGTGTGATGAACTTTACTGTATGGACTGTTAAGACTAATTGTCTTTGCTGTGAAGGTGAATAAATGCTCAGGAAAGTAGGTGGGAGATGTCAATGTCAAGTTGAGCGCAGAGTTGTTTCTCGGCCAAGTGTATGGCCAACATGCTATGCCAAGCCTCCCACTCACATACCTTACCTCCTCATACAGGGCTAACCTGTCAACTGTAGTCATCTCTCCTGGATGGAGACAGAAGCAGAGAGGGGGGATAGAGAGATAGAAGGAGAGTTGGAGAGAAGAATGATGTTTTAAGAGAGAGAGAGGGGGGGGCAGGAATGGCGTTGGGGGGAGACTGAAAAAGAGCTCCTGTGCCAGCATGGGGGCACACTGTCTTCTTCTGCCCCTCTGGAGCTGGGGTTGGAGTTGAGTCTGGGGTTGGAGTTGAGTCTGGGGTTGGAGCTGAGTCTGGGGTTGGAGTTGAATCTGGGGTTGGAGCTGAGTCTGGGGTTGGAGTTGAGTCTGGGGTTGGAGCTGGGGTTGGAGCTGAGTCTGGGGTTGGAGCTGAGTCTGGGGTTGGAGCTGAGTCTGGGGTTGGAGTTGAGTCTGGGGTTGGAGCTGGGGTTGGAGCTGAGTCTGGGGTTGGAGCTGAGTCTGGGGTTGACGCTGTGTCTGGGGTTGGAGCTGAGTCTGGGGTTGGAGCTGAGTCTGGGGTTGGAGCTGAGGTTGGAGCTGAGTCTGGGGTTGGAGCTGAGTCTGGGGTTGGAGCTGGGGTTGGAGCTGAGTCTGGGGTTGGAGCTGAGTCTGGGGCTGGAGCTGAGTCTGGGGTTGGAGCTGGGTCTGGGGTTGGAGCTGGGTCTGGGGTTGGAGCTGGGGTTGGAGCTGAGTCTGGGGTTGGAGCTGAGTCTGGGGTTGGAGCTGGGTCTGGGGTTGGAGCTGGGTCTGGGGTTGGAGCTGGGTCTGGGGTTAGAGCTGAGTCTGGGGTTGGAGCTGAGTCTGGGGTTGGAGCTGAGTCTGGGGCTGGAGCTGAGTCTGGGGTTGGAGATGGGTCTGGGGTTGGGTCTGGGTTTGGGGCTGGAGCTGGAGCTGGAGTTGGAGCTGGGGAGGAGTTGGGGTTGGAGCTGGTGCTAGGGCTGGAGCCGTGGCTGGGGTTGGGGTTGGGGTTGGAGCTGGGGCTGGGGATGGAGCTGGAGCTGGAGCTGGAGCTGGAGCTGGAGCTGGACCTGGGGCTGGAGGTGGGGCTGTGGCTGGGGCTGGGGATGGAGCTGGAGCTGGAGCTGGACCTGGGGCTGGAGGTGGGGCTGTGGCTGGGGCTGGGGATGGAGCTGGAGCTGGACCTGGGGCTGGAGGTGGGGCTGTCACCCAGGGCAGCCTTTGTCTTTTAAAAATAGGCAGGCTCCTCTCTGCTACTGTCGGCGGGATAAGGTCACCAGCAGCTGCTTTGACCTCATTTTCAGCTTATCTTTCCTCAACCAAATGAATCACGGTCAACATATTGACTTCCCGGACAGGAGAAATATGTGTTTTATGTGCTTTTATTTTTCCATGGCACTACTGAGGAGAGCCAAGGGGAGGTGAGGGATTTATACAAGTCCTTGTGGACGATTACGAAGGATCAAATCACAGGATTATTTCCTGTTTGTCACCTCTCGTTTTGTCCTGGGTATTTTGAGAATGCCTTAGAGGCTAAACTCCAAGTTATGGGCATGCTGGGTGTCCCATTACAGCCCCATAACTGGCAATCACTATTCACATCTCACCAGAGATCTGTGAGAACACAACCCAACAACCCATAGCCTGCTAGTACAGTTTGTGCAGACAGTAGCAGACAGACAGTAACGCTATCAGCCAACAGGAAAAGGCCCCATGCAGGTTTCTCTACTCATGGTTTGGTATGAGGCTAACAAATGAACAGTTCACCCGTAGTCATCACTGTAACAACTCTCTGTCTCTCCTCCCTCCTTCTCTCTTCTCTCATCCATATGATGTTTGATATGTATCATTGCTTAGAACTACTCCAGGCTTGACATGTCGGCGTTCCCCCGTGTCTCTTCATCCTTCCCTGTAGGCTCCGGTGGTGTTGAGTTGTGCTGATGAATGATATTGACCGTACACATTGGTTCAGTGGAGGGAAGGAAAAACAAACCAGTGCCTCTAACTCACTAGATGTTTCCTACTGTCTTTTGATTTTCTCAAGCACTGTTTCCATGGCAACCATACCATATCAGGTGCAGATACTGGTGGGGAAATGGAAAAGATCCCATAGGTGAAACAGAAGCATGTAAGCTAACTAAGGTATAGATGTTGTGTCTCTTCAGTATGAGTGCCCAGACTGAGGAAAGCCCTCAGCAGATGCGTCAAGGGCCAAAGCAGGATGTCGATATCCTCTTACGACGATGCCCTTGAAGCCCGGTATGTTGTGTCAATACCAATGAGGAGTTGTCAATACCTGTATCAGAATAAAGGTCTCACTCTGATTGAGTTAGCCAAACTGACATCTGAGGAGACCCATTATATCCCTGTTAAATAAACAAACTTTAAAGGGAAAGGAGAAGATCCCCCACACTAAAACCTGCCCACTTTCACTTAGAATCCATGGGTATAATGTGAAGGAACAGTTGATATCCCACACTTTACGAGGCACTATTTGACTCAATGTATGGACATATGTGGGGTGATGTACCCTATGATGGATGTGGAGTTTCCCCAGCCAGCCTTCAAAGTATAACCCATGCTGAGAGTTCCACCACAAGAATTCAGAGAGATTGCAGGCTCCCATGAAGCAGGCTCCCATGCTGGGGAGGGCAGGCAGAGAAACAGGGACAGGATATAGGCTGTGTGAACCAGGGTCCCTAAAGCGAGAGAGGGAGAGAAAGAGAGAGGCTAGGGGGTGGGAGAGAGAGAGGGGGTGGGAGGAAGGGAGGGAGATGGAGAGAAGGAGGGAGAGAGAGAGGGGGAGGTGGGAGGTAGAGGAGGGGGGAGAGAGGGAGGGGAAAGGAGAGGGGGGTAGACAGGGAGAAAGGGGGTGGGAGGGAGGGAGGAACAGGAGGAGGGAGAGCAACGGGAGGGAGAGAGGGAGAGGAAGAGAGGAAGAGAGAGAGAGAGAGAGAGAGAGAGAGAGAGAGGACGGATAGGGGAGGTAGAGGCCTAGGGAATGAGAGAGGGAAGGATGGAGGATGGAGAGAGGGGGAGGTAGAGAGGGAGAAAGGGGGTGAGAGGGAGGGAGAGAAAGAGGGAGAGGTGGAGAGAGAGAAGGAGGAAGAGAGAGTGGAGGAGAGAGAGAGGCGTGGTCAGAGGGAGAGAGAGAGTGGGGGATGGATAGGGGGAATAGAGGCCTAGGGAGGGTGTGAGGGAGGATGGAGGGAGAATGAGGGAGAATGGAGCGAGGTGGAGGGAGGGAGGAAGAAAGAGAAAGAGAGGGTGGAAGGAGAAAGAGAGAGAAATGGTGAGTGGGAGGCTAGGTGGCTAATGCAAATGTTTGCTAGGTGGCTAACGTTAGCTATGCTAGGGGTTAGGATTAGGGGTTAGGTTTTGATTTAGTGTAGGGTTAAAAAGAGAGTGGTTTGTCTTGTGGTGCGCAGGCCTATTGTTGTGTGCACCTCCAATATAATGCTTCTGAAAAAATTCCACTGTTAAAATTCACTAGAACCTCACTAAAAGTAATTCGGTTATTTTTTTTTCTAAAATAATAGTCTGAGTGGTTATATAGGACCATGAACGGACTGAGACATTAAAAAATACAAGGGATCAAGGGATAGATGCTTTAATAATACATATATAAGTACAATTATAAACACATATGTAAGTGCCAGGAGATTAAGTGCTAGATTGTAAAAACAAGGTTAGGAGTTAGGTTAAATGGTTAAGGTTAGGGTAGGGGAAGGGTTAGCTAACATGCTAAGTAGTTGGAAAGTTGCTAATAAGCTAAAAAGCTAAAGTTGTCTGTGATGAGATTCAAACATGCAACCTTTGGGTTGCTAGATGTTTGCGTTACACTCACCCATCCACCCCGACCAACCACCTACTTTCATTTTTGTCATAAGTAATCTTCTGTCTTATGTAACCATACCAACCTTAACATATCATACTAACTTGAGTGTTCTGGATTTACGGTTACTATGTTAGGTCTAGTCTTTGAGAACAGGATGGAGAGGGGAAAGGGAGAGAGGGGGAGAGGGGAGAGAGGGAGGAAGAGAGGGAGAGACAGTGGGGCTGTCAAACCACTGGTAGAGTCAGGAGGTAGGATGGTAGAGGTGGTAGGATGGGAGAGTCAGGAGGTAGGATAGTAGAGTAGGTAAGATGGTAGAGTCAGGAGGTAGGATGGTAGAGAAGGTAAGATGGTAGAGTCAGTAGGTAGGATGGTAGAGGTGGTAGGATGGGAGAGTCAGGAGGTAGGATGGGAGAGTCAGGAGGTAGGATGGGAGAGTCAGGAGGTAGGATGGTAGAGTCAGGAGGTAGGATGGGAGAGTCAGGAGGTAGGATGGGAGAGTCAGGAGGTAGGATGGTAGAGTCAGGAGGTAGTATGATATAGTCAGGTGGTAGGATGGGAGAGTCAGGAGGTAGGATGAGAGAGGAGGTAGGATGGGAGAGTCAGGAGGTAGGATGGTAGAGTCAGGAGGTAGGATGGTAGAGTCAGGAGGTAGGATGAGAGAGGAGGTAGGATGGGAGAGTCAGGAGGTAGGATGGTAGAGTCAGGAGGTAGGATGGTAGAGTCAGTAGGTAGGATGGTAGAGGTGGTAGGATGGGAGAGTCAGGAGGTAGGATGGGAGAGTCAGGAGGTAGGATGGGAGAGTCAGGAGGTAGGATGGGAGAGTCAGGAGGTAGGATGAGAGAGTCAGGAGGTAGGATGGTAGAGTCAGGAGGTAGTATGATATAGTCAGGAGGTAGGATGGGAGAGTCAGGAGGTAGGATGGGAGAGTCAGGAGGTAGGATGGGAGAGTCAGGAGGTAGTATGGTAGAGTCAGGAGGTACGATGGTAGAGTCAGGAGGTAGGATGATAGAGTCAGGAGGTAAGATGTTAGAGTCAGGTGGTAGGATGGTGGAGTCAGGAGGTAGGATGATAGAGTCAGGAGGTAGGATGATAGAGTCAGGAGGTAAGATGTTAGAGTCAGGTGGTAGGATGGTGGAGTCAGGAGGTAGTATCCTAGAGTCAGGAGGTAGTATGGAAGAGTCAGGAGGTAGTATGGTAGTCAGGAGGTAGGATGATAGAGTCAGGATGTGGGATGATAGAGGAGGTAGAATGGGAGATTAAGGATGTAGGATGGTAGAGTCAAGTTGTGAGATGGTAGAGTCAGGAGGAAGGATGGTAGAGTCAGGAGGAAGGATGATAGAGTCAGGAGGTAGGATAGTAGAGTCAGGAGGTAGGATGATAGAGTCAGATTCTGAGATGGTAGAGTCATGAGGTAGTATGATATAGTCAGGAGGTAGGATGATAGAGTCAGGAGGTAGGATGGTAGAGTCAGGAGGTAGGATGGTACAGTCAGGTGGTAGGATGGTACAGTCAGGAGGTAGGATGGTAGAGTCAGGTGGTAGGATGGTAGAGTCAGGTTGTGAGATGGTAGAATCAGGTTGTGAGATGGTAGAGTCAGGAGGTAGGATGGTAGAGTCAGGTTGTGAGATGGTAGAGTCAGGAGGTAGGATGGTAGAGTCAGGTGGTAGGATGGTAGAGTCAGGTTGTGAGATGGTAGAATCAGGAGGTAGGATGGTAGAGTCAGGTTTTGAGATGGTAGAGTCAGGAGGTAGGATGGTAGAGTCAGGAGGTAGGATGGTAGAGTCAGGTGGTGAGATGGTAGAGTCAGGTTGTGAGATGGTAGAGTCAGTTTGTGAGATGGTAGTGTCAGGTTCTGAGATGGTAGAGTCAGGGATAAGTAGTTGGTTCTATATCACTGTTTTTGAGATGGGGGTTTGTGTAGGGGTGAGGAATAGGGTTTAGATGTGCCCCCCCCCCCCCCCCCCCCCCACACACACACACACACACACACACACAGCCGACACTTTAAGTTGAGTGTAATGGAGCACTGTGTGACCTTCACGAGGTGTGTCATTAGCCCCATGATAGCAAGGGTTTAACATCGGTCATTAACGCAAGTGTAGCACAGATATAATGTGTATGTAGGTGGGGGGGTCCGTGCATGCTAATTTAATTTGAGCCAGTATGCTAGAGCGGGACAATACTCTTGTAAAAACTGGACACGTATTATTATGTGAATTGTAATTTTTTTAAGGGTTGATAAATTTTTCGGAAGGGAAAATCAAGTCTGAAATGTCAAAGTGGAAATTATAAACATCAAAAGCCTTTTTAAACCTCAAATACACTACACGTGCATTGCAGGAAATTTCCCCTGGACAGGGTGATCAAATTAAGGCCCTACATCGGCACCTCCGTGTGCGCTTACGTGTACGCATGTGTGTGCGTAAGTGCATGTGGTCCACTCCTCCACCCTAGCTCTCTTGTTCTCCCAGCTGTCCTAACACAGCTCCGTGTTGACTGTAAACACAGCTGCAGGTCAGAGAGGCTCTGGGTTCTGGGCTCTGGGCTCTGGGTTCTGGGCTGGTCAGACATGAGCACAGAAGGAGGGTATGGGGGCAACGGAGGTACACACAACCCAACACAGTGTTTCCACACCAGGCACAAAACCCCTCGGCCACAGACCTTGGCCTCCTTGGCCCTTGGAGGTCATAGCAATAACACAACACCTGCAACACAACACACACTTCTTCTCAATACAGAGAGCTGTCGCTGTTATTAAAACTTAATGCTATAGAACAACATTTTAGACCATACTTCCTGTGATGGTAAAGTGAATGTAGCATTCAGGATCGATAGTGTGATTAATCATCTATGTTTTTAATAGACACGGTACCATTATGGGGTGAATGACCTATGGGGTGATTGATAGACTGTCTGACTCTCTCTGTGTCATGGCCCCGCTGTAAGAAAGACCTTGTTTTTGTAACCCACTGATTTCTGTGTATACCCCCTGTGAGTGTCCTTGCAGGGCCAACACACAGACACACACACACATGTGCACACACACACACACACACAGACACACACACACACACACACACACATATATACAGATACACATTTGACGTGTTCCTTTCCGGTCCCTGAGGACAGGGTACAGCTGTGACTCAGGGGGTCATGTGTCTCGGCAGGGTCAGACTGAGCAGGGCTGGCAGACTCGGAGAGGCAGTCAGAGGTCTCTCCCAGCAGCCCCGGCGGTGTGAAAGGTTAGATGTTAGTCTCACCGCGTTGCGTCGGTAGAGTAGGGTTTCAAAAGCTACTGGTGAGAGGCACAGATTTATAGATACCCAGTGCAGCCCGGATTCTCTGTCCACAGTAATTACACAGAATATGAGCATGCCTGGTGAGGCTTGGCAGCCATACTGAAATAATACATAAGACAACCAGGAAGAGAACAGAGAGGAGAGCAGGGGCGAGAGAGAGAGAGAGAGAGAGAGAAAGAGAGAGAGAGAGCGCGAGAGAGAGAGAGCGAGAGAGAGAGCGAGAGAGCGAGAGAGCGAGAGAGCGAGAGAGAGCGAGAGAGCGAGAGAGAGAGAGAGAGAGAGAGAGAGAGAGAGAGAGAGAGAGAGAGAGAGCATGGAGGGGAAGGGGTCATATTTGTTACCAAACAAAACCCCATTCCTAGCAACCTTTGACGTCAGATTCCGGGCGGACACAGAGAAGGTCACAGGGACCATCCCAGGGGGACGAGAAGAGTCGGAACAGCTCACAGCCTGGACAGCAGGGAGCGGCAGCACACCCAGACCACAGGAGAACAGATGGAGGGGAATGAGGGAGTGAAAGAAAAGAGGACAAAAATTTGATTAGTTTAGAAAAGTGAAGTTGCGATGCAATGTGCAATATCCTGCTTGGTGGAAGTTTCCCGTGAGAACTCCAAATGGGCAACAGAGGGCCCAGACAGACAAACACATTTAACCCTCGTTGGAAGGTACAAATTAAATTATCCCTTCCACAAAGATTATTCCTTCCACAAAAGTATCCCTATCCCTTCCTCTTCTGTTCTGATGACATGGTAGTGGGGCATAATAGAGAAGAGGCCTGGCCTGCAAGTGTTGATCTTAGAGACCTTTAAATGCACCCCCACTCCTCTCCTCTCTCTCTCTCTCTCTCTCTCTCTCTCCCTCTCTCTCTCTCCCTCTGTCTCTGTCTGTCTGTCTGTCTGTCTGTCTGTCTGTCTGTCTGTCTGTCTGTCTGTCTGTCTGTCTGTCTGTCTGTCTGTCTGTCTGTCTGTCTGTCTGTCTGTCTGTCTGTCTGTCTGTCTGCCTGTCTGTCTGTCTGTCTGCCTGGCTGGCTGGCTGGCTGGCTGGCTGGCTGGCTGGCTGGCCTGCCTGCCTGGCCTGCCTGTCTGGCCTGCCTGTCTGGCCTGCCTGTCTCTCCCTGTCTCTGTCAATTCAATTCAAGGGGCTTTAATGGCATGGGAAACATATGTTAACATTGCCAAAGCAAGTGAAGTAGATAATATGCGAAATAAACAATAAAATGAACAGTTAACATTACACTCACAGAAGTTCCAAAAGACTAAAGACATTACAATGTCATATTGTGTCTATATACAGTGTTGTAAGGATGTGCAAATGGTTAAAGTACAAAAGGGAAAATAAATAAACATAAATATGGGTTGTATTTACAATGGTGTTTGTTCTTCACTGGTTGCCCTTTTCTTGTGGCAACACGTCACAAATATTGCTGCTGTGATGCACACTGTGGTATTTCCCAGTAGATATGGGAGTTTATCAAAATCGGGTTTGTTTTCGAATTCTTTGTGGATTTGTGTAATCTGAGGGAAATATGTGTCTCTAATATGGTCATACGTTGGGCAGGAGGTTAGGAAGTGCAGCTCAGTTTCCACCTCATTTTAAGTTAGAGAGAGAGATTGAGGATGGGAGTGACAGAGAGAGGATGGGAGAGAGGGAGAGAGAGAGAGAGGATTGGAGAGAGAGAGAGAGGATGGGAGAGAGAGAGAGGATGGGAGAGAGAGAGAGATAGAGAGAGAGAGAGAGAGCGGATGGGAGAGAGAGAGAGAGAGAAGAAGAAGCCTGGGTCTGTACTTTGTCAATGGTAGGTTACGGGGGGACTCTTTGGGGAGATTCACCTACTGCTCACCTCTTGGCCACAGTACAGTAGACTATATGATCACAGACATGGACCCTTTCTCTCTCAGCTCATTCACTGTCAAGCCACTAACACCTCTGTCTGATCACAGCCAAATTACGTTGTTCCTCAAAAGAACAGACCTGGAAACAACCACACATTCACAGCCCAGTAAGCTGTACAACATCAGAAATTCATACAGATGGGCCCAAAACAGCACAGAAGAATACCAGAAAGCAACCTGGAACCAAAATATCCAAACACTCTTAGATAACTTTCTGGATACCACATTCACTCACAGTAAAGAAGGCATCAATCTAGCAGTACGAAACATCAACTATATATTCAGGCAAACGGCAAAAGAAGCACAATTGAAATTGATAAAAAACAAAACTAAAAAAATCACAGATGACAACTGGTTTGATGCAGATTGTAAAATTATAAGGAAAAAACTTAGAACACTATCCAACCAAAAGCACAGAGACCCAAATAATGGTGAATTACGCCTTCATTACTGTGAGACTTTAAAACTCTATAAACGTACACTCAGAACCAAAAAAGCACAGTACAACAGCAAGCAGCTGACACTAATTGAGGAGTCCATAAACACAAACAACTTTTGGCAAAATTGGAAAAAACTAAAAAAATCTAAACAAGAGGAATTAGCAATACAAAATGGTGACATATGGACAACCCATTTCAAAACACTCTACAACACCGTTCAAATTGACACAAACGCAGAACAACGCCAAATCCATGAGAAGTTGAATGGATTAGAAAAAGCTATAAAGGACAATCAAAACCCATTGGACTCCCCAATTACTGACCAGGAGCTCTATAAGAAACTTCAGGCTCTCAAATTTAAAAAAGCCTGCGGACCTGATGGCATCCTAAATGAAATGCTCAAACTCACTAGTGCAAAATTTCAATTGGCTATATTAAAATTGTTTAATTTGATCCTGAGTGTAGGTTATTTCCCTGACATCTGGAATCAAGGACTCATAACCCCAATCTTTAAGAATGGAGACAAATTTGACCCTAACAATTACAGAGGCATTTGTGTGAACAGTAACCTGGGTAAGGTTTTCTGTAGTATCATCAATGTAAGAGTTCTAAACTTCCTTAATAAGCACAATGTCTTGAGTAAAAGCCAAATTGGATTTATACCAAAACATCGCACAACTGATCATATTTACACCTTACACACCCTGATAGATAAACATGTCCACCAAAATAATACCAAAATATACACTTGCTTTATCGACTTCCAAAAAGCATTTGATTCTATTTGGCATACAGGACTGTTCTACAAAGTTATTGAAAGTGGTGTAGGGGGTAAAACATATGACATAATTAAATCAATGTATACTGGCAATACGTGCAGCATTAAAATTGGTAAGAAAAGGACAGAATTCTTTAACCAGGGGCGGGGCCTTCGTCAGGGTTGCAATCTGAGCCCTGCACTCTTCAATATTTACATTAACGAATTGGCCACTATTCTAGAAAAAATCCTCAGCCCCTGGTGTTAGTCTCCACAATTCAGAAGTTAAATGCCTACTCTTCGCAGATGACCTATGCCTGCTGTCACCCACAGCACCTGGCCTACAGCAGAGCCTGGACCTGCTAGAGCAGTACTGCCAGACCTGGGCCCTGGCAGTAAACCCCAAAAAGACTAAAATAATGATTTTCCAGAGAAGATCCAGATCTCAGGGAATTAGACCAAAGTTCTCAATTGGTACAAAATATATAGAGTACTGTACACACTACAATTACTTAGGTTTAAAAATAAGCTCAACTGGACACCTTAATGAGGCAGTGAATGAACTGAGAGAGAAAGCACGCAGGGCATTCTACGCCATTAAAAAGCAAATTCAAATTGAAATACCTATTAAAATTTGGCTAAAACTAATTGAATATGTCATTGAACCAATTGCACTTTATGGCAGCGAGGTGTGGGGTCCACTTGCAAAACAAGATTTCATCAAATGGGACAAACACCCCATTGAAACCCTACATGCAGAGTTCTGTAAGATTCTCCTACGTGTCCAGAGGAAAACTACAAACAATGCATGCAGGGCAGAATTAGGCCAATATCCACTAATAATAAAAACTAAAAAAAGAGCAATTAAGTTTTGGAAACATCTAAAATACAGTGACCCCCTCTCATATCATTACCAAGCCCTGCAATGCCAAGAGCTGAGCAAAGAAAAGAGTCCCCTCATCCAGCTGGTCCTGGGGCTGAGTTCACAAACCTGTTCTACTAACACACTGAAGCCTCAGGACCAGAACATCCAATCAATCAGAATAAACCAAATTACAACACAGTCAAAACAAAACTACATTGCTTATTGGGAAACACAAGCACAAACACAAAGCAAAATGCAGTGCTATCTGGCCCTAAATCGACAGTACACTATGGCTAAATATTTGACCATGGTTACTGATCAAAACCTTAGAAAAACCTTGACAAAGTACAGGCTCAGTGAGCACAGCCTTGCCATTGAGAAGGGTAGACACAGGAAAACCTGGCTCCCTGTAGAAGAAAGGCTGTGCAACCACTGCACAACAGCAGAACCTGAGACGGAGCTGCATTTCCTGACAAAATGTCAAAAATATAAAACAATTAGAGAGTGTCATTTCCCCAAATTTGAAATCCTTATTCAAGGTTTTAAAGACCTCTCTGATGAGGATAGGCTACCCATCCTGTTGGGGGAGGACGCAGAGAGCTGTGGGTTGGCAGCGCACTACATTGCTGCCTGCCATAAGTTGAGGGACAGTGTCTGACAGACCAATAAACCTGCACATGTCCTCAACTGTATGATTATTGTTATTGTTGAATGTATGGTTATATTGACCGTTGGTTATTGTTGTTACTGTTGTCCCGTTGACAATTTTTGATTCTCATTTTTATTTATTTTTATATTGTAAATATCCAAAGTAAGCTTTGGCAATATGTACATTGTTACGTCATGCCAATAAAGCGAATTGAATTGAATTGAATTGAATTGAGAGAGAGAGAGAGGATGGGAGAGAGAGAGAGATGGGAGAGAGAGAGAGAGAGGATGGGAGAGAGAGAGAGAGAGGATGGGAGAGAGAGAAAGAGATAGAGAGGATGGGAGAGAGAGAGAGAGAGAGAGAGAGAGAGAGAGAGAGAGAGAGAGGATGGGAGAGAGAGAGAGAGAGAGATAGAGGATGGGAGAGAGAGAGAAAGTGACTGCAATGTTTTTGGGGAAAAAGGCAAGTGTCCAATTTAGAATGTGTGCTGTTGCTGTTCCTCAGAAGAGGAATAAGTAAACAAATATTATTTCCTCCTTTAATGAGAGAGAGAGAGAGAGAGGAGAGAGAGAGAGAGAGAGAGAGAGAGGAGAGAGAGAGAGAGAGAGAGAGAGAGGATGAGAGAGAGGATGGGAGAGAGAGAGAGAGAGAGAAAGTGACTGCAATGTTTTTGGGGAAAAAGGCAAGTGTCCAATTTAGAATGTGTGCTGTTGCTGTTCCTCAGAAGAGGAATAAGTAAACAAATATTATTTCCTCCTTTAATGAGAGAGAGAGAGAGAGAGAGAGAGAGAGAGAGAGATTGGGTGAAATACCACAGCGTTCAATCACAGCAGCAAGATTTTTATTTTCCCTTTTCTACTTTAACTATTTGCACATCATTACAACACTGTATACAGACATGTCTTTATTATTTTGGAACTTTTGTGAGTGTAATGTTTACTGTTAATATTTAGTTTTGTATCTATTCAACTTGCTTTGGCAGGGTAAACATATGTTTCCCATGCCAATAACGCCCCTTAAATTGAATTGAGAGAGAGAGAGATAGAGGGGGGGACTGGAGAAGGCACATGTGTGTGTGTGACTGAACCCTATGCCTGTATTCAACCCAGCAGCACACACAAAGGCCCAAAGGGGTCTCACACAAATAGGTAAACAACGCCATTGTTTACTATTTTGTTTGTTATGTTGGGAGAGATTAGTTGTTATAGATTTTATCAGAAAGCCTGGAAGAGCAGAGGCAATGGTTGAAGTCCCCCAGCACTCCACACAACAAACTCCAACCCCTCCAGCTGCTCCTCCTACGCCATTCAGGCCGTCACACCCCTGTCAGCTTGAGTAACAGGGCCCTACCTGAAGTTTGCAGATCAGGCCTTTGTGGTGTCCTGTCCCAGGCGGACGGCCATTCTTCTGGCCCCGGGGCGGGCCTCCCACTCAGCACTCCTGGGGTCATAGCCTTTCAACCTCAGGGGCTCGACTTTTGCCACTGGCGCCTGACAAATCACCCAGCGCAATACAAAGGAGTGCCAGGGCCTCAGCGTGAGAGAGAGAGAGGTCCAAATGGACCTTTATGACCCGCTCCGCTATCCCTGCCCTGCTGGAAGTGGACAAAGGGGAGGAATAATATGAGGGAGGGAGAGAAAAAAAGAGAGAGGTGCTTGAGAGAGAGAGAGACGGAGAGAAAGAGTAAAAAAGAGACATTTGGGCTCTTTCAATTGGGGGGTCTATGATAAACGGCTGGCCTTTTCCTGGGCTGTACTCCCCCAGTCCTCTCTCTTCTGACAAGAGAGCCTTTGAGGCAAAGCGGACTCCACAAACATCGCTCTGTCCCAGACCGGCCCAAACCAAGACCTGACCGCTATAACTTTAATCAAGCAAAACTAGCAAAGCGTGTGTGTGTGTGTGTGTGTGTGTGTGTGTGTGTGTGTGTGTGTGTGTGTGTGTGTGTGTGTGTGTGTGTGTGTGTGTGTGTGTGTGTGTGTGTGTGTGTGTGTGTGTGTGACACAGGAATAAGACAGGGAGTGAGTTTGGGTGAGAAAATGATAGAGAGAGAGTGAGAGAGACCTACAACTCTCCTTCACTTCTTCATAGACATTCAGAACTTAGCATTGAGTTGTGGTTTGGGGAATCAGGTCCTGGAACTTGGAGTGGTGTTCACATTCACCCCTGAGGCATATTTCAAATTGCCTGCTGCAAAAACAACTTGCCAAGTTTAGCCTCAACTAGAGACCATTGGGCCCATTTGACGGACTTCCCATGGACCAGAATAACGGTTATTTTATGGAACTGAACTAAAACATCATGATCCACCTCCATTTTACTTGTTCATCTCACTAGTATGAAAAAAAGAACTATTTTGATCTGTCTTTGTTTACTTTTACTACAGGGTTCATTCATAATAACACAGTATATCAGGAGCACCACGACAGGCCTACAAAGGCAAATTATCCAAATCAGAGCGTTACAATCGAGTTCATGGATTGCAAAAGCTGATTAGCAAGTTTGACAAAAATGGCTGAAAAAAGCAGGTTGAATGTCTTTAGTGGCATAGGGGGAACTTTACGATAGGTTCATTGTTTATGGCTGCACTGGAGGTGAGAGTGTACGGGGGGCGGGATTACACGCTGGTTAAAATGAATGCCGAGCCATAGTAGAGAGGGTAGAGCTGTTCAAAATGTTCTCCCCTCACATCACTGCTTCCTACCATCATCATGGAAGGAAGCTGTGTGTGTGTGTGTGTGTGTGTGTGTGTGTGTGTGTGTGTGTGTGTGTGTGTGTGTGTGTGTGTGTGTGTGTGTGTGTGTGTGTGTGTGTGAGAGAGAGAAAGAGAGTCGGAGGTGGAGAGTGGAGGTTATGGGAGCGTTTGCCTTTGTCATCCTTCACCCATCTCTAATCCCAACTCTACCATCTAGTCATTTAGACTCCTTCCTTTCTCAGTGTCTCTGTGTCTGCTCATCATCACCTGTGGCCACACTGCAACCAGACGGACATAGTGTGTTTATGCTCAGATCGTTACAGTGGCACTAGCGATGGGTAGACAAAGTCTGTGTGTGTGTGTGTGTGTGTGTGTATGGTGAGGGCATAAACAGCACACAGTGCCATGGTGTTATAATCCCCGCCCTTGCCCAGTGGCCCAGATTAAATCCAGGCTTTGATCCACCCCTTAATCTGAGATTACAGGCCCAGGGCTGAGGGTGGGTGAACTGCCAGCCAGGGCCACCAACATCCTCCCTGCTCACCCCACTGGGAAACTGGCATTTGACATGAGCTTTAGAGCTGCCTAATACAGACACGGGCAGAATTAGACTCTTTAATGCATGTCATGGTCAAGATTATATCAAAGACTCTCTTTCAGCACTGCATTGTTGTCAATGGAATAGTCATACTGCCAGTTCCCAAAACAGTCCATTTTAGTCTCCTGTAGTTTTTTAACCTGCTTCTTAACACAGAGGACTCAACGTAAAAGCAAACATGTGTTGTTGTGGTTCCAGAGGATCAAATGATGTACATTTATTCAACTTCAGTGGAGAACATTTTGAAGTGGCGTGTGGTTCATTCGTTCAGGGTCAAAGAGCTTCCAGAGTCTCAACATGAAACAACAGGCTGAGTCTCTGATCTGTCTCTTTAATGCTTATTGTCAGTTTGATTCACGGTCCACCTGCAACTGCACAAACACTCTTTGACTAGATCAAGGCAAAAGAGTGGAGCGCTATAGCCCCAGTATTGTTAACCAATTTACCAGTTTATATAAACAAAGCCATGACTGATTAGACTTGGGGTCTTCCTGAAATAAAGAATTAGCCCTAAACCAATGAAGTTGGGGAGCCACAAGACTGGGTTGAGTTAGAGCTAAAGCCTCTCTCTCTCTGAAGCTCACTAGCTGCTAAAGGTTAGCATGGTTAGCACTGTTGGTGCTGTTAGCATGGATAGCGCTGTTAGCAAATCAAATCAAATTGTATTAGTCACGTGCGCCGAATACAGCAGATGTAGACCTTACAGTTAAATGCTTACTTACGAGCCCCTAACCAACAGAGCAGTTAAAAAAATATGGATAAGAATAAGAGATAAAAGTAACAAGTAATTAAAGAGCAGAAGTAAAAAATAGCAATATATACAGGGGGGTGCTGGTACAGAGTCAGTGTGCGGGGGCACCGGTTAGGTGAGGTAGTATGTACATGTAGGTAGAGTTAATTAAAGTGACTATGCATAGATGACAACAGAGAGTGGCAGTGGTGTGGAGGGGGGGTGGGGGGGGGCAATGCGAGTAGTCTGTGTAGCCGTTTGACTAGATGTTCAGAAGTCTTATGGCTTGGGGGTAGAAGTGGTTTAGAAGGCTCTTGGACCTAGACTTGGCGCTCCAGTATCGCTTGCCGTGTGGTAGCAGAGAAAACAGTCTATGACTAGGGTGGCTGGAGTCGTTGACAATTTTTAGAGCCTTCTTCTGACACTGCCTGGTACAGAGGTCCTGGATGGCAGACAGCTTGGCCCCAGTGATGTACTGGGCCGTTCGCACTATCCTCTGCAGTGCCTTGCGGTCGGAGGCCAAGCAGTTGCCATACCAGGCAGTGTTGCAACCAGTCAGGATGCTCTCGATGGTGCAGCTGTAGAACCTTTTGAGGATCTGAGGACCCATGCCAAATCTTTTCAGTCTCCTGAGGGGGAATTTTTGTCGTGCCCGCTTCACAACTGTCATGGTGTGCTTGGACCATGTTAGTTCATTGGTGATGTGGACACCAAGGAACTTGAAGCTCTCAACCTGCTCCACTACAGCCACGAGTCGTGCCTGGCCGTGCAGTCATGAGTGAACAGGGAGTACAGGATGGGGCTGAGCACTCCAGTGTTGAGGATCAGCTTGGCGGATGTGTTGTTACATACCCTTACCACCTTGGGGCAGCCCGTCAGGAAGTCCAGGGTCCAGTTGCAGGGGGAGGTGTATAGTCCCAGGATCCTTAGCTTATTGATGAGCTTTGAGGGCACTACGGTGTTGAACGCTGAGATGCTGTTCTTCCACTAATCTCATTGCAACTCCCCTCCAAGTCTCCGACCACTACCTTGTATCCTTTTCCCTCTCGCTCCCATCCAACACTTCTCACTCTGCCCCTACTCGGATGGTATTGCGCCGTCGCAACCTTCGCTCTCTCTCTCCCGCTACTCTCTCCTCTTCCATCCTATCATCTCTTCCCTCTGCTCAAACCTTCTCCAACTCCAATCTCCTGATTCTGCCTCCTCAACCCTCCTCTCCTCCCTTTCTGCATCCTTTGACTCTATGTCCCCTATCCTCCAGGCCGGCTCGGTCCTCCACTCCTGCTCCGTGGCTCGACGACTCATTGCGAGCTCACAGAACAGGGCTCCGGGCAGCCGAGCGGAAATGGAGGAAAACTCGCCTCCCTGCGGACCTGGCATCCTTTCACTCCCTCCTCTCTACATTTTCCTCTTCTGTCTCTGCTGCTAAAGCCACTTTCTACCACTCTAAATTCCAAGCATCTGCCTCTAACCCTAGGAAGCTCTTTGCCACCTTCTCCTCCCTCCTGAATCCTCCTCCCCCTCCCCCCCCTCCTCCCTCTCTGCGGATGATTTTGAAAAGAAGGTCGACGACATCCGATCCTCGTTTGCTAAGTCAAACGACACCGCTCGTCCTGCTCACACTGCCCTACCCTGTGCTCTGACCTCTTTCTCCCCTCTCTCTCCAGATGAAATCTTGCGTCTTGTGACGGCCGGCCGCCCAACAACCTGCCCGCTTGACCCTATCCCCTCCTCTCTTCTCCAGACCATTTCCGGAGACCTTCTCCCTTACCTCACCTCGCTCATCAACTCATCCTTGACCGCTGGCTACGTCCCTTCCGTCTTCAAGAGAGCGAGAGTTGCACCCCTTCTGAAAAAACCTACACTCGATCCCTCCGATATCAACAACTACAGACCAGTATCCCTTCTTTCCTTTCTCTCCAAAACTCTTGAACGTGCCGTCCTTGGCCAGCTCTCCTGCTATCTCTCTCAGAATGACCTTCTTGATCCAAATCAGTCAAGTTTCAAGACTGGTCATTCAACTGAGACTGCTCTTCTCTGTGTCACGGAGGCTCTCCGCACTGCTAAAGCTAACTCTCTCTCCTCTGCTCTCATCCTTCTAGACCTATCTGCTGCCTTTGATACTGTGAACCATCAGATCCTCCTCTCCACCCTCTCCGAGTTGGGCATCTCCGGCGCGGCCCACGCTTGGATTGCGTCCTACCTGACAGGTCGCTCCTACCAGGTGGCATGGCGAGAATCTGTCTCCGCACCACGTGCTCTCACCACTGGTGTCCCCCAGGGCTCTGTTCTAGGCCCTCTCCTATTCTCGCTATACACCAAGTCACTTGGCTCTGTCATATCCTCACATGGCCTCTCCTATCATTGCTATGCAGATGACACACAATTAATCTTCTCCTTTCCCCCTTCTGATAACCAGGTGGCGAATCGCATCTCTGCATGTCTGACAGACATATCAGTGTGGATGACGGATCACCACATCAAGCTGAAGCTCGGCAAGATGGAGCTGCTCTTCCTCCCGGGCAAGGACTGCCCGTTCCATGATCTCGCCATCACGGTTGACAACTCCATTGTGTCCTCCTCCCAGAGTGCTAAGAACCTTGGCGTGACCCTGGACAACACCCTGTCGTTCTCCACTAACATCAAGGCGGTGACCCGATCCTGTAGGTTCATGCTCTACAACATTCGCAGAGTACGACCCTGCCTCACACAGGAAGTGGCGCAGGTCCTAATCCAGGCACTTGTCATCTCCCGTCTGGATTACTGCAACTCGCTGTTGGCTGGGCTCACTGCCTGTGCCATTAAACCCCTACAACTCATCCAGAACGCTGCAGCCCATCTGGTGTTCAACCTTCCCAAGTTCTCTCACGTCACCCCGCTCCTCCGCTCTCTCCACTGGCTTCCAGTTGAAGCTCGCATCCGCTACAAGACCATGGTGCTTGCTTACGGAGCTGTGAGGGGAATGGCACCTCCGTACCTTCAGGCTCTGATCAGGCCCTACACCCAAAGAAGGGCACTGCGTTCATCCACCTCTGGCCTGCTGGCCCCCCTACCTCTGAGGAAGCACAGTTCCCGCTCAGCCCAGTCAAAACTGTTCGCTGCTCTGGCACCCCTATGGTGGAACAAGCTCCCTCACGACGCCAGGACAGCGGAGTCAATCACCACCTTCCGGAGACATTTGAAACACCACCTCTTTAAGGAATACCTGGGATAGGATTAAGTAGTCCTTCTAACCCCCCCCCCAGCCTCCCCCCATCCAAAAAAAGATATAGATGTACTATTGTAAAGTGGTTGTTCCACTGGATATCATAAGGTGAATGCACCAATTTGTAAGTCGCTCTGGATAAGAGCGTCTGCTAAATGACTTAAATGTAAATGTAAATGTAGTCAATGAATAGCATTCTCACATAGGTGTTCCTTTTGTCCAGGTGGGAAAGGGCAGTGTGCAGACTGCATCATCTGTGGATCTGTTGGGGTGGTGTGCAAATTGGAGTGCGTCTAGGGTTTCTGGGATGATGATGTTTATGTGAGCATGGTCCTGGTCCTGATTTAAAGAATATCTAGCCTGGGTGAGGTGGAAGAGGAAGATGTGATTAACACGTATATCACAGACTACTGACAGGCTATTTTACTGCTGTAGTCTTTAGAGGATAATAATATATCACAGATTACTGACAGGCTGTTTAACTGCTGTAATCTTTAGAGGATAATAATATATCACAGATTACTGACAGGCTGTTTAACTGCTGTAATCTTTAAAGGAGAGTAATAGATAACAGACTACTGACAGGCTGTTTAACTGCTGTAATCTTTAAAGGAGAGTAATAGATAACAGATTACTGACAGGCTGTTTAACTGCTGTAATCTTTAGAGGAGAGTAATAGATAACAGACTACTGACAGGCTGTTTAACTGCTGTAATCTTTAGAGGAGAATAATAGATAACAGACTACTGACAGGCTGTTTGACTGCTGTAATCTTTAAAGGAGAGTAATAGATAACAGATTACTGACAGGCTGTTTAACTGCTGTAATCTTTAAAGGAGAGTAATAGATAACAGATTACTGACAGGCTGTTTGACTGCTGTAATCTTTAGAGGAGAGTAATAGATAACAGACTACTGACAGGCTGTTTGACTGCTGTAATCTTTAGAGGAGAATAATAGATAACAGACTACTGACAGGCTGTTTGACTGCTGTAATCTTTAAAGGAGAGTAATAGATAACAGATTACTGACAGGCTGTTTAACTGCTGTAATCTTTAAAGGAGAGTAATAGATAACAGATTACTGACAGGCTGTTTAACTGCTGTAATCTTTAGAGGAGAGTAATAGATAACAGACTACTGACAGGCTGTTTAACTGCTGTAATCTTTAGAGGAGAGTAATAGATAACAGACTACTGACAGGCTGTTTGACTGCTGTAATCTTTAGAGGAAAATAATAGCTCCAAAGGTGATCTAAAATAAGGTTACAGAAAGATATACTATTGATGTCTTGCAGGTTAATGAATAGGGCAGTGGAAACACACACACACACACACACACACACACACACACACACACACACACACACACACACACACACACACACACACACACACACACACACACACACACACACACACACACACACACACACACACACACTTATCTGTGGCCGTGGTCAGCATTATCAAGAAGGTCACAACCACTCCCTGTTTGTGTTGGCCATGATTACAATAGACATCCAGAGATGAAACATCACAGGGCTCTTTTACCCGGCTAAATACACCCAGATATGAAACATTACAAGGGTCTTTTACCCGGCTAAATACACCCAGATATTGGACATCACTGGGCTGTCTCACCCGGCTAAATATACCCAGATACAATCAGCGACCATGACCAGCCAACCCAACCCAGGCCAGCCTGCCACCCCAGCGCTTCCCCCTGTAGTGGAACTGACAGTCTCTCAGCTTGATGGGGAGGTGTTTTTTATGCACATGCAGATTGCCTGCAGTTGCTTTTTTATTTAAGACTCAACAGAACCATGGAAGGCCGTAGGAAGAAATCATCAAATCATGACCCTCCTAACTATGGGTGTAACGGTAAAGGAATGGGGGATATCTAGTCAGTTGTGCAACTGAATGCATTCAACTGAAATGTGTCTTCGGTATACATATTGGTACTGAACCATTCGGTACGGTGACCTCGGTTTGGTCCGCATTGTGAACCTGAATAAATACATTAAAAAACATATTTACAAAATCAAAACACTAGGCATACACTGCATTTTAGGCCTGTGCCTCTTGAAGAAATCTGAGCTGAAAAATACAAATGTTTCAGGTTCATCCATTAAAACAACTAGTGTCTATGCGCACATTGTAATCAAATTTCAAATCTTGATTGGCTCATTTCAAACTGTCCTTTTGTGAGACGCAGCAGGGAAACAGTGCTGTACGATGGTGAGTGGTGGGTTCGATAAACCAGAATTTGGGAACATTTTGGCTTCCCAGTACAATGGCGATGAACAGTTGCGGATTAACCGTTGCCAGTATGTCGCCATGCTCAACAAAAATAGCCTATGCAGCTGCCAACACCTCAAATATGTTGACACATTTACACCGACATCACCCCAGGATACCGGAGCAAGACGAAATACAAAGAAACAACAACACAACATGGTCTCCCTTCTGTGTTCAAGCAGCCCATGGCAGCTGATTCTGACCAGGCCAAAGAAATTACAAGAACGATAGAGATGACCTTTTGACCTGGTCTGACCTGCACCAGATACCTGATAAGTGTTTGTTAGGGAGAACTTGCCACTGTCAGGACCTATAATTCTTTCTCCACCAGCAGTATGACAGACTGTGATCCTAGTCTGTCAAACTGAGGCTAGGATCACAGTCTGTCATACTGAGGCTAGGATCACAGTCTGTCATACTGAGGCTAGGATCACAGTCTGTCATACTGAGGCTAGGATCACAGTCTGTCATACTAAGGTTAGGATCACAGTCTGTCATACTGAGGTTAGGATCACAGTCTGTCATACTGAGGTTAGGATCACAGTCTGTCATACTGAGACTAGGATCACAGTCTGTCATACTGAGGATAGGATCACAGTCTGTCATACTGAGGTTAGGATCACAGTCTGTCATACTGAAGCTAGGATCACAGTCTGTCATACTGAGGCTAGGACCACAGTCTGTCATACTGAGGCTAGTTTCTCTGTCTGTCATACTGAGGTTAGTTTCTCTGTCTGTCATACTGAGGCTAGGATCACAGTCTGTCATACTGAGGCTAGGATCACAGTCTGTCATACTGAGGTTATGATCACATTCTGTCAAACTGAGGCTAGGATCACAGTCTGTCATACTGCTGGTGGAGAAACAATTATAGGTCCTGGCAGTGGCAAGTTCTCCCTAACAAACACTTATCAGTTATCTGGTGCAGGTCAGACGAGGTCAAAAGGTGATCTCTCTCCTAACAAACACTTGCAGCAGATACCTGATCAAAGGGTCATATCTCTCTTTGTTGTTTACTGATAAGTTAATCATTAGTTTGGGATCAACTGGAGGTGGGGGGGACTGGGCTCCTCTTAGGTAAGAATTCACAGGGTTCAACTGGGGGTCTACTGGAGGGGAAAGGTTGTGTGTGTGTGTGTGTGTGTGTGTGTGTGTGTGTGTGTGTGTGTGTGTGTGTGTGTGTGTGTGTGAGAGAGAGAAAGAGAGAATCTTCATGTGCTTTTGTCTGTCTGTCTGTCATTCTGTCATTCTGTCTGTCTGTCTGTCTGTCTGTCTGTCTGTCTGTCTGTCTGTCTGTCTGTCTGTCTGTCTGTCTGTCTGTCTGTCTGTCTGTCTGTCTGTCTGTCTGTCTGTCTGTCTGTCTGTCTGTCTGTCTGTCTGTCTGTCTGTCTGTCTGTCTGTCTGTGTGTGTGTGTGTGTTTGTGTGTGTGTGTTAGTCCATGCACATCTTTAGATTAACACGGCAGCTGTTCACCCCTTACCAGAATGACACTGTGTCTTCTGAAACAGGGGAAAGATCATAGTCTAATAACCAGGACATCTATCCACTAATTAAGCTGAGGGCAAAACCCAGTCTCTTTGTTAACTCCTCTAAGCATGCTACCATATTCCCTCTGTAGTCCACTACTTTGACCAGAGTTTTATAGGCTCTGGTGAAAAGTAGTGCACTATGTAGGGAATATGGTGCCATTTGGAACGAAACCTTTGTAATAGGACTCTGCTATCCCGTCCCTAAGGACCATTGATGGTGTGAAGATTTCCTGTAATGCGGTTAACTACCACCTCATCTTAAGCCCTTACTCTAAAACTTGGCGGTGCCACGATATTGTGGAGGTCTTTTGGAGGTTGAGGTCCCCGAGCCTAGCCGGAAAAAGAATTGTGTCTAAATGACTTGGCATGGAAATGATGTTGATGAAGCTTGGGGTTGTTTCTCACACTCAGGCAAGGTCAGGCATCCAGCTGTCAGCTCACGTTTGGGACTAATCGTTGATATATGCCTGGGCCTATATTTTCTCTACACTGGTTTCCTCCTCTGCCCCATTTATCTCTCTAACGTCCCTGCCATACAAAGTATGACTACAGAGCATGTCCCCAAATGACCACTCCTGTCATCTCCTTCACAAGGAGGCCTGATAATTGAGAGAAGTGTTTAGAAAAAGGAGAGCTTTGACCTTAGTCTGCCGTCACAGATCTTTCACGTTACAAATGATATCCCTCCAGGCCGGCAGCTCTCATTGGCACTCATAGCCATCCGTAGCATGAAATAGTTAGCAGTAGACTGTGAGATCCATCTCTTGGTCTTGAGGACAGATGGCATCGGGTTATTTGTTAATGTTTTTCAAAGAATTGTGATGGAAGGTGATATACAGTATGTGTCTTGTACACACTGATGCTCTTGTACAAAATGTTTTTGGGGAAGATGACTTCCATAGAAAATAATATAGCCATCCCCTCCGCTCCATATTAATAACGGCGCCGGAGGGGATGGCTGCCATTTTACGGGCTCCTAACCAACTGTGCTATTTTGTTTGTTTTTTCACATTGTTTGTAACTCATTTTGTACATAATGTTGCTGTGACTGTCTCTTATGACCGAAAAGAGCTTCTGGATATCAGAACAGCGATTACTCACCTCGAACTGGACGAAGATTTTTTACTTTAATTGGGTCCAGCTCTAAGGATATACTGCTTTCAGGCCCAAATCCCCATCATTAGCGTGAAGAAAATGTGGAGATACCGAGGAAGAAGGCTTGGGTGCCTTGTTTGGATTCGTAGGTGAGTGAGTAAATCACCATTACCATCGGTTCTATTGGCCAACGTGCAACATCACTGGAAAACAAACTGGATGATCTACAGTCAAGACTATCCTACCAACGGGACATTAAAAACTGTAATATCTTACGTTTCCCAGAGTAGCGGCTGAACAACGACACGGATAATATAGAGCTGACTGGGTTTTCCATGCATCGGCAGGACAGATCAACTGGGTCTGGTAAGAAGTGGGGTGGGGGTGTGTGTCTATTTGTCAATCACTGCTGGTGCGCGATGTCTAATATTAAAGAAGTCTCGAGGTATTGCTCACCTGAGGTAGAGTACCTCATGATAAGCTGTAGACCACACTATCCACAAAGAGAGATCTCATCTATATTATTCATAGCCATCTATTTACCACCACAAACTGATGCTGGCACTAAGGCTGCATGCAATGAGCTATATAAGGCCAAAAAGCAAACAAGAACATTTTCATCCAGAAGCGGCGCTCCTAGTGGCCGGGGATTTTAATGCAGGCAAACATGAATCCCTTTTACCTAATTTCTACCATCTTGTCACATGTGCAACCAGAGGAAAATAAACTCTAGGCCACCTTTACTCCACACAAAGAGACGCATTCAAAGCTCTCCCTCGCCCTCCATTTGGCAAATCTGTCCAGAATGATATCCTCCTGATTCCTGCTTACAAGCAAAAACTAAAGCAGGAAGTACCAGTGGCTCACTTAATATGGAAGTGGTCAAATGACGCGGATGCTAGGCTACAGGACTGTTTTGCTAACACAGACTGGAATATGTTCCGTGATTCATCTAATGGCATTGAGGAGTATACCACCTGTCACTGGCTTCATAAATAAGTGCATTGACGACTTTGTCCCCACAGTGACCATACGTACACATCACAACCAGAAGCCATAGATTACAGGCAACATCCGCACCAAGCTAAAGGCTAGATCTGCCAATTTCAAGGAGCGGGACACTAATCCAGATGCTTATAAGAAATCCCGCTATGCCCTCAGATAAACCATCAAACAGGCAAAGTGTCAATACAGGACTAAGATTGAATCCTACTACACCGGCTCTGATACTCATCAGATGTGGCAGGGCTTGCAAACTACTACAGACTACAAAGGGAAAGCCAGCCGCGAGTTGCCCAGTGACGCAAGCCTAACAGATGAGCTAAATGCCTTCTATGCTCGCTTCGAAGCAAGCAACGCTGAAGCATGCACGAGAGCACTCGCTCACACGACTGTGTGATCACACTCTCAGTAGCCAACGTGAGTAAAACCTTTAGACAGGTCAACATTCACAAGGCCGTGGGGCCAGACGGATTACCAGGGTGTGCACTCAGAGCATGCGCTGAGCAACTGGTAAGTGTCTTCAATGACAATTTCAAGTCTGTAATACCCACATGTTTCAAGCACCATAGTCCCTGTCCCCAAGAATATGAAGGTAATGTGCCTAAATGACTACTGCCCAGTACCACTCACGTCGGTAGCCATGAAGTGCTTTGAATGGTTGGGCTTGGCTCACATCAATACCATCATCCCGGAAACCCTACACCCACTTCAATTTGCATACCGCCCCAACAGGTCCACAATCTCAATTGCACTCCACACTGCCCTTTCCCACCTGGACAAAAGGAACACCAATATGAGAATGCTGTTCATTGACTACAGCTCAGCATTCAACACCATAGTGCCCATAAAACTCATCACTAAGCTAAATACCCTGGGACCAAACACCTCCCTCTGCAACTGGATCCTGGACTTCCTGACGGGCCGCCCCCAGACGGTAAGGGTAGGCAACAACACATCTGCCTCGCTGATCCTTAACACTGGGGCCCCTCAGGGGTGCGTGCTTAGTCCCCTCCTGTGCTCCCTGCTCACCCACGACTGCATGGCTAGACACAACTCCAACACCATCATTAAGTTTGCTGATGACACAACAGTGGGGAGGCCTGATCAAAGACGACGATGAGACAGCCTATATGGAGGAGGTCAGAGACCTGGCAGTGTGGTGCCAGGACAACAACATCTCCCTCAATGTGAGCAAGACAAAGGATCTGATCGTGGACTACAGGAAAAGGAGGGCCGAACAGGCCCCCATTAACATTGACGATGCTGTAGTGGAGAGGGTCGAGAGTTTCAAGTTCCTTGGTGTCCACATCACCAACAAACTATCATGGTCCAGATACACCAAGACAGTCGTGAAGAGGGCACGACAACAGCTTTTCCCCCTCAGGAGACTGAAAATATTTGGCATGGGTCCCCAGATCCTCAAAAAGTTCTACAGCTGCACCATCGAGAGCATCCTGACTGTTTGCATCACTGCCTGGTATGGAAACTGCTCGGCCTCGGACAATAAGACGCTACAGAGGGTAGTGCGTACGGATCAATACATCACAGGGGTCAAGCTTCCTGCAATCCAGGACCTCTATACTAGGCAGTGTCAGAGGGAGGCCCAAAAAACTGTAAAATACTCCAGTCACCCAAGTCATGGACTGTTCTCTCTGCTATCGCACGGCAAGCGGTACAGGAGCGCCAAGTCTAGGTCCAAAAGGCTCCTTAACAGCTTCTACCCCCAAGCCATAAGACTGCTGAACAATTAATCAAATGGCCACCTGGACTATTTACATTTACCCCCCCCCCCCCCCCCCCCCCTTTGTTTTTACACTGCTGCTACTCGCTGTTTATTATCAATGCATAGTCACTTTACCCTTAACTACATGTACAAATTACCTCAACTTATCTGTTTCCCCAGACATTGACTCAGTACCGTTACCCTCTGTATATAGCCTTGTTATTGTTATGTGATTTTATTGTGTTACTTTTTATTTAAAAAATGTCTTTAGTTTATTTAGTAAATATTTTCTTAACTCTATTTCTTGAATTGCGTTGTTGATTAGGGGCTTGTAAGTAAGCATTTCATGGTAAGGTCTACACCTGTTTAATTCGGCGCATGTGACAATTAACATTTGATTTGATTTGATATTCCATTATGTTTCCACTGTACCCCTCCACCACATTCACTATTGACAACCTCCCCTTTGTCTATGCTAGACTACCACCACCATTGCCATGACCATCACCCTTTCCCCTGCCCCGTCTGTCCCGGCCCCAGCCATATAAAAATGTGTCAGGTTGCAGAGTTCAAGTCCTCCGAAATGTGAATCGAAACAGCTGCCCCTAATCACTTGCACAAGCCGGCCTTAAGGGCCTCTCAGTTTCACCCCTGATCTGCCTGGAATTTTGAATTTCCTGAGCAGAGATCAAATGGCACCAAGATTCACTGAGGCCTTTGATATACGGACACCCATCTCACCTGCCCTTCTGCATTGGGATTTACGCTTGACATTGGACCCCTTTGACAGCCTGCCCAGACATTATTTATTAAATTTGTTGTGTCACAATATCATTTCACCAGTTAGTTTTGAATTATTCTGGCTTCATTTCATCTGCTGGTGTTCCTTAACCCGCCAGGATTAAGGGTGTTCCTTCACCCCCCAGGATTAAGGGTGTTCCTTAACCCCCCAGGATCAAGGGTGTTCGTTCACCCCCCAGGATCAAGGGTGTTCGTTCACCCCCCAGGATCAAGGGTGTTCGTTCACCCCCCAGGATCAAGGGTGTTCGTTCACCCCCCAGGATTAAGGGTGTTCCTTCACCCCCCAGGATTAAGGGTGTTTCTTCACCCCCCAGGATTAAGGATGTTCCTTAACCCCCAGGATCAAGGGTGTTCCTTCACCCCCCAGGATCAAGGGTGTTCCTTCACCCCCCAGGATTAAGGGTGTTCCCTCACCCCCCCAGGATCAAGGGTGTTCCTTCACCCCCCAGGATCAAGGGTGTTCCTTCACCCCCCAGGATCAAGGGTGTTCCTTCACCCCCCAGGATCAAGGGTGTTCCTTCGCCCCCCAGGATCAAGGGCACCACATTACATTGAATTAGCTCACAACAAGGGCCAGGCCTTTAAGGGCCATTCCATAATACCATATCCACAGCAATGGCCGCTCAGCTCTCCTACCTCTCTCCTACAGTCATCACAATACACATCTCCCTTCTGATCAAACACGTAAACTTCCTTCCTCATGAAGCCCACTTGAAGCCCATGTGACACATGTCAATAAGGAAATTTGTCCCCTATGAGGAGGGTAAATAAAAGGTGGAGTTTGGGATTTGCAGAATTACTTGCTTGTTAGCCTCATATGGAGGGCATTAGCTGCATGGCCTGATTGACAGGTGCTCCTGTGCCTAGCCGGAGGGAGAGGGAGTGGGAGATCGGACTCCATTAGATCCCAGGTAATAAGGAGAGGCTGTCCACAGCAGGCTTGGAGATGCTATCTGGACTGGCTGTGGCCTGTTGATGTTAGTGAGTCATACCTGTGGCTCAGTTGGTAGAGCATAGTGTTTGCAATTCCAGCATGGTGTGTGCAATGCCAGGGTTGTGGGTTTGATTCCCATTGCTGCTACTCGCTGTTTATTATCAATGCATAGTCACTTTACCCTTACCTACAATTTATTTTTTAAATGCATGAAATGAAATGTATGTATTCACTACTGTAAGTCGCTCTGGATAAGAGCTTCTGCTAAATGACTAAATTGTAAATGTAATACCTCTCCTCTTCTCTGCTCTATATGAGTGGGGAACTCAGCTCCTGCCTGTCTGCTTGCTATGGCGGATCACCACTGACGGAAAGGATACCTTACACAAGTGTATGAAGTGTGTATATGCACATTTATTTATTGTGCTGTGTTCTATTCTAAAATAAGAATGTAACTTAAATATTGGCATGTGTGTAAAGTTAGCTACTTATGTAAAGTTCATGAATTGTCAGATGTAATTATAAGGCTGTGGATTCTATGGCGAGTAAAGCTATTGCTTAACATTTAATGAGAGTTGAAGCTAGTTTTTTTAAAGCCTTCGGTTTGCCATTTTACAACTTTAGTTGACCTTTTCGGACTACGTACTCACTTTGATGCACCAAAAAGGTGTCCGTCTGACCAGAACATCTATTTACTCTACAGTATCTGTACTGGCTAGTTAAAAGAATGCTGTGCTTCACCAGTGGAGTGCTATCTATCATGTAGCTAAAAACATTAAACCTAAAACTAGCATCGCTAAAGCAAAGTATTATCCGATATTGAAAACATTTCCCATTTGCAGTGGCGTAAATTACTTAAGTAAAAATACTTTAAAGTACTACTTAAATAGTTTTTGGGGGTGTCTGTACTTTACTAAATAAAAAAATAAAATAATATTGACATTTCTGACTACTTTTACTCCACTACATTTTCCCTGACACCCAAATGTAGTTGTTACATTTTGAATGCTTAGCAGGACAGAACATTTTTCCAATTCACACGCTTATCAAGAGAACATCCCTGGGGATCCCCTGCCTCTGATCTGGCAGACTCACTAAACAGAGAACATCCCTGGGGATCCCCTGCCTCTGATCTGGCAGACTCACTAAACAGAGAACATCCCTGGGGATCCCCTGCCTCTGATCTGGCAGACTCACTAAACAGAGAACATCCCTGGGGATCCCCTGCCTCTGATCTGGCAGACTCACTAAACAGAGAACATCCCTGGGGATCCCCTGCCTCTGATCTGGCGGACTCACTAAACAGAGAACCTCCCTGGGGATCCCCTGCCTCTGATCTGGCGGACTCACTAAACAGAGAACATCCCTGGGGATCCCCTGCCTCTGATCTGGCGGACTCACTAAACAGAGAACATCCCTGGGGATCCCCTGCCTCTGATCTGGCGGACTCACTAAACAGAGAACATCCCTGGGGATCCCCTGCCTCTGATCTGGCAGACTCACTAAACAGAGAACATCCCTGGGGATCCCCTGCCTCTGATCTGGCGGACTCACTAAACAGAGAACATCCCTGGGGATCCCCTGCCTCTGATCTGGCAGACTCACTAAACAGAGAACATCCCTGGGGATCCCCTGCCTCTGATCTGGCAGACTCACTAAACAGAGAACATCCCTGGGGATCCCCTGCCTCTGATCTGGCAGACTCACTAAACAGAGAACATCCCTGGGGATCCCCTGCCTCTGATCTGGCGGACTCACTAAACAGAGAACATCCCTGGGGATCCCCTGCCTCTGATCTGGCGGACTCACTAAACAGAGAACATCCCTGGGGATCCCCTGCCTCTGATCTGGCGGACTCACTAAACAGAGAACATCCCTGGGGATCCCCTGCCTCTGATCTGGCGGACTCACTAAACAGAGAACATCCCTGGGGATCCCCTGCCTCTGATCTGGCGGACTCACTAAACAGAGAACATCCCTGGGGATCCCCTGCCTCTGATCTGGCAGACTCACTAAACAGAGAACATCCCTGGGGATCCCCTGCCTCTGATCTGGCAGACTCACTAAACAGAGAACATCCCTGGGGATCCCCTGCCTCTGATCTGGCAGACTCACTAAACAGAGAACATCCCTGGGGATCCCCTGCCTCTGATCTGGCAGACTCACTAAACAGAGAACATCCCTGGGGATCCCCTGCCTCTGATCTGGCAGACTCACTAAACAGAGAACATCCCTGGGGATCCCCTGCCTCTGATCTGGCAGACTCACTAAACAGAGAACATCCCTGGGGATCCCCTGCCTCTGATCTGGCAGACTCACTAAACAGAGAACATCCCTGGGGATCCCCTGCCTCTGATCTGGCGGACTCACTAAACAGAGAACATCCCTGGGGATCCCCTGCCTCTGATCTGGCGGACTCACTAAACAGAGAACATCCCTGGGGATCCCCTGCCTCTGATCTGGCGGACTCACTAAACAGAGAACATCCCTGGGGATCCCCTGCCTCTGATCTGGCGGACTCACTAAACAGAGAACATCCCTGGGGATCCCCTGCCTCTGATCTGGCAGACTCACTAAACAGAGAACATCCCTGGGGATCCCCTGCCTCTGATCTGGCAGACTCACTAAACAGAGAACATCCCTGGGGATCCCCTGCCTCTGATCTGGCAGACTCACTAAACAGAGAACATCCCTGGGGATCCCCTGCCTCTGATCTGGCAGACTCACTAAACAGAGAACATCCCTGGGGATCCCCTGCCTCTGATCTGGCAGACTCACTAAACAGAGAACATCCCTGGGGATCCCCTGCCTCTGATCTGGCAGACTCACTAAACAGAGAACATCCCTGGGGATCCCCTGCCTCTGATCTGGCAGACTCACTAAACAGAGAACATCCCTGGGGATCCCCTGCCTCTGATCTGGCAGACTCACTAAACAGAGAACATCCCTGGGGATCCCCTGCCTCTGATCTGGCAGACTCACTAAACAGAGAACATCCCTGGGGATCCCCTGCCTCTGATCTGGCAGACTCACTAAACAGAGAACATCCCTGGGGATCCCCTGCCTCTGATCTGGCAGACTCACTAAACAGAGAACATCCCTGGGGATCCCCTGCCTCTGATCTGGCAGACTCACTAAACAGAGAACATCCCTGGGGATCCCCTGCCTCTGATCTGGCAGACTCACTAAACAGAGAACATCCCTGGGGATCCCCTGCCTCTGATCTGGCAGACTCACTAAACAGAGAACATCCCTGGGGATCCCCTGCCTCTGATCTGGCAGACTCACTAAACACATACGCTTCATTATTTCTACTTTTACTTTTGATACTTAAGTATTAAATACTTTTAGACTTTTACTCAAGTAATATTTTACTGGGTGACTTTCACTTTTAATTTAGTCGTTTTTTATTAAGGTATCTTTACTTTTACTCAAGTATGACAATTGGGTACTTTTTCCACCACTGCTCAGTTGCTGCTATACCTACCATGGTACATTGGAGCCAAATGGTGAGAATGAAAGGATGTAAATGTGCTTCCACAATGCCTTGACGAGGCTGCTGATTTAATGCCTTTGTTATTCTAACAGTTGCCTGTCATTAAAATAATACATTTTGCCTTAACAGTGAATAAGATGGCATTTCTGTTTTCTTCTAAAGGAGCAGAAGAGATGCGGGGTCGAGTGTGAGAACGAATCTTTGTGTGTTTTATTTTCCTCCGTTGCTAAGCTAAATTACTTAATATTGGCTGGAGCTACAGGGAATATTGGAGGCCTGCTGGACAATCTGAATTTATATTCTGAAGAGGATTGTGTTGCTGTGTGCGTGTGTGTGTGTGAACGCGTGTGGGGAGAGCGGGCGGCGAGACTGAGAAAAGAGTAAAAGTGATGTTGTGTTTTGCACTTTTTTTGTACTTGGGTTCCTCTGAACCTGTCCTGTGCTAATTACACAAATCACAGCAATAAAGGACCTTTGCATTCACCCACTGCTGAAGGAAGGGCAACTGACCATTTTTTGACCCCCCCCCCCCCCAACTACCTCACTTCTTAATTGGAAATCCACCCACCACCAGACTCGCTCTCAAGACTGGCTGGTTCTAGAGGTTCCTTGGGTCTCCACAGAGTCCAGGAACAATACCTTTAGTTATTGTGCCCCTAGCGAATGGAATGACCTGTAGTTCACTTTGAGGCTTGACTCTCTGGTCTCGAAGGATCAGTTCAGGACTTTGATGGGGAATGTGGTGAAGGAGAACTGCACTTGTTTTGATTGATGTTAAATTTGATCTGTCACTTTTGAATTTGATTTGTTGAAATGGGAAACTGATAGTGTTGTTTTGAGACTGACTTGGTTTATTGTTCCCAGGGTACCCTTGAAAATGAGACCCTGGTCTCAATGAGTTTCCCCTGGTTAAATAATAAAATAAATGCATGCATCTGTGTGTGTGTTTGGAGGGGTGTTAGTGAAGGTGACATAGGAAAATCACTCTGATCCACATCTAATTGATGCTTAGAATAAATGACCTACAGATTACCCCCTGACATTCCTCTGTCTTCTCTCCTGTGTCCATGTTCCCACCCCCACCCACTCTCCCAAACATAAACACAATTTCCAACATGAGCCAACTGCACATGCCAGCTGATGAGGATGAGGTTACACACGCTCCCACCATCAAACACCCGCCCCCCAAAAGAACTATTGTGCTCTCTATCTCACACTCTCTGTCTCTCTCCCTTTTTCAAGTTGTTTTGTATGTGTGTGTGTGTGTGTGTGTGTGTGTGTGTGTGTGTGTGTGTGTGTGTGTGTGTGTGTGTGTGTGTGTGTGTGTGTGTGTGTGAGAGAGAGAGAGAGAGAGAAAGAGAGAGAGTGTGAGATAGAGAGAATGACGAAGGAATGAAGAAATAGACAGACAGAAGGAGAGATAAATCATGTGATAACTGTGTGCTGCTTTGTCTTAAGGCCTCTGTTAATAACCTTGGTCGAAGGCTAGATTTATGGGCCTGGAGAACCATGATCCCTCAGCAAACATCCTAGTCCATCAGCAGCACTTTCTCTGACCCTCTAGCTTCACCACACCACTTAGACTAAGGACAGCTAGCCTCCAGCTTCACCACACCACTTAGACTAAGGACAGCTAGCCTCCAGCTTCACCACACCACTTAGACTAAGGACAGATAGCCTCTAGCTTCACCACACCACTTAGACTAAGGACAGATAGCCTCTAGCTTCACCACACCACTTAGACTAAGGACAGCTAGCCTCTAGCTTCACCACACCACTTAGACTAATGACAACTATCCTCTAGCTTCACCGAACCACTTAGACCAAGGTCAGCGAGCCTCTAGCTTCACCACAACACTTAGACAGAGGACAGCTAGCTAGGCTAAGGATATCTAGAAGGAAGCTGACCGGACTCACCAGACAAGAAAGACATCACCAGGTGAGATATCAGCCTGAAGCAGAGTCATTGAGTATAGTCCAGTTCAACATCTATAGACCAGTTCAACATATACAGTCAAGTTCAACATGTATTGTCCAGTTCAACATGTAAATTCCAGTTCAACATGTATAGTCCAGTTCAACATGTATAGTCCAGTTCAACATGTATAGTCCAGTTCAACATGTATAGTTCACTTCAACATGTATAGTCCAGATCAACATATAGTCCAGTTCAACATGTATAGTTCACTTCAGCATGTATAGTTCATTTCAACATGTCTAGTCCAGTTCAACATGTATAGTCCAGATCAACATGTATAGTCCAGTTAAACATGTATAGTCCACTTCAACATGTATAGTCCAGTTCAACATGTATAGTCCAGTTCAACATGTATAGTTCACTTCAACAAGTATAGTCCAGTTTAACTTGTATAGTCCAGTTCAACATGTATAGTTCAGTTCAAAATGTATAGTCTAGTTCAACATGCATAGTTCACTTCAACATGAATAGTTCACTTCAACATGTATAGTCCAGTTCAAAATGTATAGTCTAGTTCAACATGTATAGTCCAGATCAACATGTATAGTTCACTTCAACATGTATAGTCTAGTTCAACATGTATAGTCCAGATCAACATGTATAGTTCACTTCAACATGTCTAGTCCAGTTCAACATTTATTGTCCAGTTCAACATGCATTGTCTAGTTCAACATGTATAGCCCCGTTCAACAAATATAGTCCACTTCAACATGTATAGTCCAGTTCAACATGTATAGTCCAGTTCAACATGTATAGTTCACTTCAACAAGTATAGTCCAGTTTAACTTGTATAGTCCAGTTCAACATGTATAGTCTAGTTCAACATGTATAGTCCAGATCAACATGTATAGTTCACTTCAACATGTATAGTCTAGTTCAACATGTATAGTCCAGATCAACATGTATAGTTCACTTCAACATGTCTAGTCCAGTTCAACATTTATTGTCCAGTTCAACATGTATTGTCTAGTTCAACATGTATAGTCCAGTTCAACATGTATTGTCCAGTTCAACATGTATAGCCCCGTTCAACAAATATAGTCCACTTCAACATGTATAGTCCAGTTCAACATGTATAGTCCAGTTCAACATTTATTGTCCAGTTCAACATGTATTGTCTAGTTCAACATGTATAGTCCAGTTCAACATGTATAGTCCAGTTCAACATGTATAGTCCAGTTGACTTCAACATGTATAGTTCATTTCAACTTGTATAGTCCACTTCAACATGTATAGTCCAGTTAACCTGTTTTGATACAAACCGGTCTCACAGAACTAATTGTATTTCGGAGTATTGAGTTAATTCCTTGTATTTATCCTTAAGGTTATGTCACACTAAAATGTCCCTCTCTTCCAGCTCAGTTGTGCCTGCTGGTTTGAGTGTTGTGGGTGTAGTGGTTGAGTGGAGGGAGGTCTCCCTGCTTTAATTCGGCCCTGTGTACTGCAGTAATAGTCATCTCTGGCTCACTGGCCTCTCACTCAGGCCTGCTAATGGGACTTTAACAGCCGAGGCAGTAATTTATAGCCTCAGGCCGGCTAAGGGCACTGGAAACCCTTCTGCTGTGCCTCCAGTTCAACACACTCAATGAGGTAGCAAGGCACAACACAACACTCACTAATTTGTTTATTGCTTTGTTCAGGGCAGTACTCCTCCCCCTCTCGCCCCTCGCCTCTCACCCCTTGACCCACCTCCTTCTCTCTCTCTCTCTCTCTCTCTCTCTCTCGCTCTCTCTCTATTTTTCTATTTCTCCTCATTGATCCCTGGTTAAACCTGAGAGGAACTGAAGGTGCTGAAGAGAGCGTGTGAGTGGTGTCTGTATAGAGAGGGTCTCCTGATGTATATCCAGGATGGTGCAGTAAACCTTAGCTGACCCTGGGGCAACCGCGCCTCCCTAAAAGATAAACAGAGCCAGCATAAAGCTTATTCTGTCTTTCATGAGTGACTCAGAAACCAAACAGTTTAGCTGCACAGTCCCTGAGGTCATAGCAAACACTCGCTGTGTGTGTGTGTGTGTGTGTGTGTGTGTGTGTGTGTGTGTGTGTGTGTGTGTGTACAAATTAAATCAAACAGTACGTGGGATAAGTATCTTATGAAACTCTTGTGACTGATGGCATCAGGCTTGGTGCCAGTGTGACAGATAAACAGGAGCAGGGGTTGAGGGGTGGTGGTTCACCACGGAGTGTGGCTGACCTGGCAGGTCTCCTGCTCAAATTCTACTGATACGACTTTAATCAGACCTAATCTGCTTATCAGCCTCCCGGGATGCTGATCAGCCTAACGTGCTTACGGGATGCATGGACCCGTAAGATGCCGCCACTCGAAAGCATTAGGTAGGCTGCCGAGGGTTTTTACTCTTAATAATGATATTAATAATCTTATTCATTAAAATAAACTATATGGAAAGAGAAGGAACTCCTCTCTTTCTTTCTTTCTTTCTTTCTTTCTTTCTTTCTTTGTTTCATTCTCTCTCTCTTTTTCTCTGTCTCTCTTGTGACACGTTCCTCAACACATTCTAGCACACACAAAAGGGAGAGATATTGTCGTTGAACAGCCAAGTCACCCATGATACAAGTCAGTATTCAACGTTCATCTATGTCTGGATGATACCGGCCACTAGGGGCAACAGTGAGCGCTGTTACCTTCATTTAGGTTTCAGTTGGCATTACATTTACGTCATTTAGCAGACGCTCTTATGCAGAGCGACTGTGGACGGGGATGGTATATGGGCGTAAGCATCTGCCTCTGATTCCAAAGGTTGCAAGTTTGAATCCAGCGATATAAAGTAGTTATTGTGATTTTTGTTGTAATCACATCCCAAACCTTTACCCTTGCCATTCGGAGTTAATGCCTAAACTTCACCCTAACCTTAAACATTCGGAGTTAATGCCTACATTTAACCTTAAACACTTTTGACGTTTGCAATAACTTCTAAATATGTATGAAACATGGATAAACGTCTAATTCTGACATAAGACTGTGAGAGCTAGTTGGGTTAAAAGGGCTGTCTGAGTAACCTTGCTGCTATAATGATGATACCCTCTCTTCCTGCTTTTGGGATGGAGTTGTATACTGTGGGTGTTAGAGAAAGTCACGTTCACTTGCCTACACACAGCATCAAGTGATCAGCACTTATAAGCTCCCCCCCTCCCCCACACACATTTCTTTCACCTCCAGTTCACCTCCATACCTTCATAATTGTATCTTCGTTCATCCATTTATCTGTGTTTCTGGGAGAAGGTACAGATGGAGGCGTTTTCGGTCATACGTTCACCTCCTTTAAATGCACCTTTTAAGTATAATGGAAAATGGGCCTATTCCTTCCTTTTTTTCCGATGCCATTGTTTGCTCCAAGTAACTTGAAAGATAAATGGAATAATTGACTTAGTCGTGGAATTGGGGTTAGGAGAGATAACCTTAGTTAATGGATGACAGTGATGGACACATACGACCATGATAATGAATCCATTAAAACATGTGAAGAAATTACATTGTCTAGGTCCAGATGAAGACAAAACACAAGTTACAGTAATGCTTCATAATAGCCGTGGCCTCATAGTCACCTTTGGATATATTTATACCTACAATTAAAGAACCTTGTTCTGTTGTTTTTAATGCTTGATAGAGGGATGTGTGTGTTGTCTCAGTCAACCAATGAAATGTATTTTATAAAGCCATTTTTACCTCAGCAGTTGTCACCAAGTGCTTTATAGATACCAAGCCTAAAACCCCCAAAGATCAAGCAATGCAGAAGCAGAGTAGCTAGGAAAAACTTTCCTCTCTATCCATCCACTTTCATCAGTCCATTCTCTTTTCCTGTGCACCTACCCTGTCAGTGGTTATCCTGGGATACTGTGGTTGTTACCTCTTCAGCTCTCACTCTCTCTGGTCTACCAATCACACTGGAGGAGATCCCATTACTGACAATGATGTAAGAGAATACTGAACACAACTCTGGGGTCATCAGTGAGAAGACCAGTTAATGTCTGGCCCCTTTTAACATGCCTGTATGTTTCTATGGTTGCTTGATACGGTTTTAATGTACGGTTCAATCTAGTACATAAGATATACACGCTTGCACACCAACATACACATGCACACCTACACACATACACCAGCTCTCTGCCCCAGTCTTTCCTTTTCTTTTTACCAAAGCAGAAAACAAATTGCACCCAGTTTGTGCTGTTGTCCTCTATAGTTCCAGTATTGTTTCCAATCCAATCCATCCCCTCTCTTTCACAGTATCAGCTGTGATGCTGATGATGCTCCTTCTTCATGCAGCATACGTGAGGACCCCCTCTGCTCTGCTGAGGGACTCCACATGTTCAATGCAGCGATCAATACGGAGGCCACGGCCCTGACAAATACCCTTCTGCTGACCAAGGCCCTGACATACAGTCTTACCGCTGACCAAGGCCCTGACACACAGTCTTACTGCTGACCATGGCCCTGACACACAGTCTTACTGCTGACCAAGGCCCTGACACACAGTCTTACTGCTGACCATGGCCCTGACACACAGTCTTACTGCTGACCAAGGCCCTGACACACAGTCTTACTGCTGACCATGGCCCTGACACACAGTCTTACCGCTAACCAAGGCCCTGACACACAGTCTTACTGCTGACCATGGCCCTGACACACAGTCTTACTGCTGACCAAGGCCCTGACACACAGTCTTACCGCTGACCAAGGCCCTGACACACAGTCTTACCGCTGACCATGGCCCTGACAAACAGTCTTACCGCTAACCAAGGCCCTGACACACAGTCTTACTGCTGACCAAGGCTCTGACACACAGTCTTACCGCTGACCAAGGCCCTGACACAGTCTTACTGCTGACCATGGCCCTGACACACAGTCTTTCTGCTGACCAAGGCCCTGACACACAGTCTTACCGCTGACCATGGCCCTGACACACAGTCTTACTGCTGACCAAGGCCCTGACACACAGTCTTACCGCTGACCAAGGCTCTGACACACAGTCTTACCGCTGACCAAGGCCCTGAGATACAGTCTTACCGCTGACCAAGGCTCTGACACAGTCTTATCGCTGACTAAACAAGGGGGGATTAAGAGAGAGCCCGGCGTGGCCCTGTGTGTGTGTAAGAGCAATGCATTCTTAAAAACCTGTAAATAAATCGTGCCGGGATCTCCCCTGAGTGGCTTTTGGCCCCGGTGCAGGGTTCACGACCCCAGTCTGAGTGTCACAGTGAAAGGTCTTGGGAGGGCAGACAGTGATCCTGCTCTGTCTACTGAGTGACCTGGCCTTCTCGCCCACAGATCAAGGCCGTTTAACCACAGGCACAAGAGGGAGGGATTAGCGGAGACACGCCGAGCTAGCAGCTGGTTGGCCACTTAACATTCATCTCTTATCCACCCATCCAGTATTAATAGAAACACGCATTCACCCAGAATTCTTTCCTCAACTGAAGGATGATATCCCTGACCCTACGTGCAGGAAGACAAGGGTGGAGGAGGGAAGATGGGATAGGACAGCTAGGGGCCAACAGGTGCAGAGGTGACAGACAAAGTCTGAAGGGCCACAAAGGGACTTAACGAGCTCACTGTTTTTTTTGTGTCCTTATCTTTGTTTGCTTGTAATTGTTGTTGTTGTTATCCTATCACAAAGCTCTATTCTGACTGTGATGACATCAATCAAGCTCAACTCCATTTTCAAGTTATGAATTCATGGATTTATTTGTGAATTCATTCATTTATTCATGCTCTCGTGTTTGAGTGGCCCTTGGTAGTCCCAGGCTGTGTGTCCTTGTGGAGGTCAGGTAGAGTCCAGTCCAGTCCAGCTGGCCTCTCTTTGCTCCTGACAGCCAGACTGCCAGTGGTCAGGGGTCATCTCAGGTCAGAGCGAGCCTGTATCTCTGATAGCAGGTTATTTGGCTCCTAGTCTTTGTTGTGGTTTGTTTGGCCGGCCACCTGTGGACTAAGAGCAGGGGGGATTAGTGTCCTTACATTGTCCCTCCCCTCTTTCTCCTCCTCAACCTCCTTCACATCCTCATCCTCCTCCTCATCCTTCTATAAATCCTCATCCCCTTTTCTCTTCCTCCTCCTCCTCCAACTCTTCAATCACTTTGCTTAGCTTTCACTTGCATCTAATTGGATTTCGCTGACCACTCTCCCAGATATTAAGCAGATTGAATGGCAAATATCTAAAACTACAATGTATAAAATAGGCTACATGAAAAAAAGTGAATTCAATTAAAATGTGCGAAATGTAATAGCACTGTCTTGCACAGTAACTTGTATCATTTGATAAAGGGCACTGGGCCTCATACGGTGTACTGTGTATGAGAGTCCCCCTATATTAGTCTAGGGTTGGCTATGTGAGGGGAGGGAGTGGAGGGAGGCGCTGCTTACAATGTCACACCATTAACTCTTGTTTGGCTGCTGTGAAACAGTTGACCGGACACTGGCCCTGGTTGATGCTTTCTTTCCCAGGGTTCTTCTCTCAGTCAGCCACCGGAGGAAGGACTCCTCACACCTTGTTTCACTCGTGAATAAATAGCAGAAAGATAACACCATGAGGAGGGAGGGAGGAGAGGCTTTTTGACTGGTTATCTAGGCTAAACACCAACCAAAGTGCCTCCTCCTCACCTCAGGTTCTGTTTTAGCGTGGATCATCTGCCCACCGAGTGGACTTGCTGGCTTTTACTGAGTGGGTGTCTGGTCCTCTCTCCTCGGCTTATCACAGGTCTGTACTAGCGGTTCTGGGGGGGGCAGAGGGGGCCAGTGTCCCTGTGACAACAATTTTGGACCCTCTTGTGGCCCCCCTAAATGTGGAGTATGAAATCATTTTTACATAACACATTTTTGCTATCGTTCTTTTTTTACATCTGTTATTAGACAGTGGCAACGATGATGATTATGAACATGGTCTTTTGCTTGCTAATGCCTGCAATGCAGTGAAGAGAACGATATGACAACAACAACGTCTAATGTAACTGGCCCCTCTAACAGTACAACTGGCCCCAGCTTGGCCCCCCCAGTTGAAATGGTCTAGAAGTAGGGCAGTGTGTAGCAATGGCACTGACACAGCCACAGGACACTGCTTAGCATAACGCTACAGTGCCACCAACAGAGATACTGCCCCAGGGGGTCTGCTGCAACACACACATGCACGCAAGGACACGCACACACACACGTGCACATACCTGCACCCACATAAACAAACTCTCTCTTTATAACACACACACAATCCCACACTTTGCTCTTGCCACCACCCATGGCTTTCCAGGGTCAGCTGTCCCTCCTGGTGTAGAGTGTGTGACCCAACACGGCCACATCTAACCTCAGACCTCTAACCCTAACCTTTAACCTTTGGCTCTCCAGAGAGGTAAACAAAAGGCAGGGACACAGAGGCCCAGCACTGGCACCATGCAGCCTCAGATAACACCACACACACAAACAGACGCACACACAGATGCGCACACAGACACGCACACACAGACGCGCACACACAGATGCACACACACACATACACACAAACACAGACGCGCACACAGACGTGCACACACAGTCGCACACACACACACACACACACACACACACACACACACACACACACACACACACACACACACACACACAAACACAGACGCGCACACAGACGTGCACACACAGTCGCACACACACAGACACACACACACACACACACATCTACAGTCTACAGTGGCGACTGTGATAAGTGCAAATGTAATGGCTGTCAGGCAGATCTGTGAAGACTCAGGGGGAATGTTCACAGGAGAAACAGACTGTTGATGTCCAAGCTGAATCACAGCAGTAAAATACAGAACGGTATTGTAGCGGTAAGAGGGGTCTATTATCAAAGACCTGCTTCTGTCTTTTTGTTGTTGTTTGTCTGCTTTACTCTGAGATTTCGGACATTTTGGTTTTGAGTGTAGACGGGACTTGAGGACGTAGAAGGGAACAGATATGGAGAGGGTGGCTCACAGTCACAGTGGTGGAGTTGGGGTGGCTCACAGTCACAGTGGTGGAGTTGGGGTGGCTCACAGTCACAGTGGTGGAGTTGGGGTGGCTCACAGTGACAGTGGTGGAGTTGGGGTGGCTCACAGTCACAGTGGTGGAGTTGGGGTGGCTCACAGTCACAGTGGTGGAGTTGGGGTGGCTCACAGTCACAGTGGTGGAGTTGGGGTGGCTCACAGTGACAGTGGTGGAGTTGGGGTGGCTCACAGTCACAGTGGTGGAGTTGGGGTGGCTCACAGTCACAGTGGTGGAGTTGGGGTGGCTCACAGTCACAGTGGTGGAGTTGGGGTGGCTCACAGTCACAGTGGTGGAGTTGGGTTGGCTCACAGTCAGTGTGGTGGAGTTGGGTTGGCTCACAGTCACAGTGGTGGAGTTGGATTGGCTCACAGTCACAGTGGTGGAGTTAGGGCCGTCTCTGACATGGCTAGGAGTTAGTGCCTCTCCTCCAGAGTACCTTCCATGTTGCCTTTGTTTTCTCATCACCAAGGCTGGGTTCCCCTCATTATTCCTCCTGTTGGGCGGGCGGAGGGGTGCTGCCCTGGCAGTTGAAAGGTTAAACAAAGCGCTGCGACTGTCCGCCTGAGTGAAACCAACTGGCTTGTGGCTATCAGAAGATAATCAGCACTAATAGGTACATAATGGCTAACAGTGGGGCTGCGCTCTCGCAGATGCATCATCGGGCGACGGAACGCAGACAGCGTGACCTCGCATTCCCACCACAGCTCTCACCACTTCAGTCTCGTCAGGCGGAAAGACCGAGACACAAGGAATGTATCCCTCCTTCTCCCCGGGATTACCCCGAATGGGCCCTCTTGATTGGGCCTCGCTGCTACGCTGCTCAGTTCAACCCCGCTTTCCCTTTCAGCTTCTTTGAGCATTATTTGGAATCAGAGGTTTTGAGATGCTCCTTGCAGATGATACAGACTAGTGTTCTCAGCACAGTGAATTATATTCCGCTGCATATGCTTTCAGTTTTCTTCTTAAGAACAACAATCCCAATGTAGATAACAAAGATTTGAGACACAAAGAAAGCAAAGACCAGACAACATTCTTCATGAATGATCTAAACTACTTCTGTCAAACCGCCTAAATAAGAAAAATGTCCTGATCCATTACATGTTGCTGTACTACTGTCTACTGATCCATTACATGTTGCTGTACTACTGTCTACTGATCCATTACATGTTGCTGTACTACTGTCTACTGATCCATTACATGTTGCTGTACTACTGTCTACTGATCCATTACATGTTGCTGTACTACTGTCTACTGATCCATTACATGTTGCTGTACTACTGTCTACTGATCCATTACATGTTGCTGTACTACTGTCTACTGATCTATTACATGTTGCTGTACTACTGTCTACTGATCCATTACATGTTGCTGTACTACTGTCTACTGATCCATTACATGTTGCTGTACTACTGTCTACTGATCCATTACATGTTGCTGTACTACTGTCTACTGATCCATTACATGTTGCTGTACTACTGTCTACTGATCCATTACATGTTGCTGTACTACTGTCTACTGATCCATTACATGTTGCTGTACTACTGTCTACTGATCCATTACATGTTGCTGTACTACTGTCTACTGATCCATTACATGTTGCTGTACTACTGTCTACTGATCCATTACATGTTGCTGTACTACTGTCTACTGATCCATGGGCTACATTTCTCTTTCCTACCGCCTCAACAGGTCAACGGAATACACTGACTTTGTTCAAACTAAACCAATCTGGGGTTGCTACGGTAAAGCAGCATGTCACCAACATACACCTCGATCTAATCATAACGGAGCTCTGCCGTAGTACTGTTGACCCATCCAACAAAGAGTTAACACGCTCTGAAGTGGTGCAATTGAGCAGAAAGGGTCACGGGATCATGTGTTAACGAATGTACACAAGCGAGTTCTCAGCGCTCTGCGAAGCATCCAGCCAACACGTCCTCTGACAGCACTTGGCCGCTCTCGAACTCTCCACGGTCGGTCTCTGTAAACAAAGACGGCTTTTGTTGAGGCCAACGTGTCAGAGCCACCGGCTCCAGAGGCCAGGCAATGGGGAGAGGGAGCAGGGCGGCTAGAGGGGGGTAGAGAGTTTGGGAGGTAGGGAGTTCGAGAGGTAAAGGGGGTAGGAGGTTGTATAGGCAGTCATGGAGAGATGTCGGTCGGGGCAATTGCACCTGGATGGAGTTTGCGTTTGATCTCTGAGGGGTCCAGACCTATTTACAGGGTGAATATGTTGATCTCTGAGGGGTCCAGGCCTTTTTACAGGGTCAATATGTTGATCTCTGAGGGGTCCAGAGATTTTAACAGGGTGAATATGTTGATTTCTGAGGGGTCCAGGCCTATTTACAGGGTGAATATGTTGATCTCTGAGGGGTCCAGGCCTATTTACAGGGTGAATATGTTGATCTCTGAGGGGTCCAGGCCTATTTACAGGGTGAATATGTTGATCTCTGAGGGGTCCAGGTCTATTTACAGGGGGAATAGGTTGATCTCTGAGGGGTCCAGGCCTATTTACAGGGTGAATATGTTGATCTCTGAGGGGTCCAGGCCTTTTTACAGGGTGAATATGTTGATCTCTGAGGGGTCCAGGTCTATTTACAGGGGGAATAGGTTGATCTCTGAGGGGTCCAGGCCTATTTACAGGGTGAATATGTTGATCTCTGAGGGGTCCAGGCCTATTTACAGGGTGAATATGTTACACTAAAGAATGTTGCAGCTACATGGAGAGTTTATCTGGAGTTCAGAGAGAGAGAGATGAAAAGAGAGAGAGAGAGAGAGAGAGAGACATGGAAAGAGAGCGAGTTTGTGTTTGTGTGGGAGAAAGAGAAGGAGAGAGATGAGTGCGTAAATAGAGAGGGAGAGAGACAGAGAGACAGAGAGAGAGAGCGAGAAAGAGAGAGCAAGAGAGACAGACAGAGACAGAGAGACAGAGAGAGAGAGAGACAGAGAGAAAGAGACAGTGACAGAGAGACAGAGAGACAACAAGAAAGAGAGAAAGAGAGAGACAGAGAGAGAGAGAGACAGAGAGAAAGAGAGAGAGAAAGAGAGAATGGGAGAGAGTGAGAAAGCATCACTGACTAATTATCTATGTATGTATGAAAGCTGTGCGTGTGAGCGTGCACGTTTGCGTGTGTGTACTGGATGTGATTCCATGTGCACGTATGTGTGTATGTGCCAGTGTGTTAGTGTATGTGCCAGTCTGTTGGTGTGTGTGCCAGTTCAAGGCCAGTCTAGGCCATGGTGCATTGCAGTAGCCCCTGATAGAGGTAAACTGCTGGAGAGCACAGAGGCCCCGCACCGAGCACGAGGCTCTTTGAACTCTGTCTTCACACTCTGCAGCAGAGCTTGAACTGGGTTAATTGCTATTAATATTTAACACGCTGCAAAAGTTCCAGCCCAGAGCTATATCAAAGGCCAGAACAAAACGCAACAGAGTCATCTCGGTCTGGATTATACACTCTGGCAATAGTTGGAGAACGGTCTCATAGAAAAGTTGTTTAAAAAGTTCATTAACATAACAATAGATGTATTATTATTTGTTGTCTTTATTTCTGTGCAATGCAATTCAGACCAAAAAACAATCTAATTGCTCATATAAAGTAGAACTAGGCTAATATTATTGATGTGCTCCGGGTATTTTTTTAAACATTTTATTTCACCTTTATTTAACCAGGTAGGCCAGTTGAGAACAAGTTCTCATTTACAACTGCGACCTGGCCAAGATAAAGCAAAACAGTGTGACAAAAACAACAACACAGAGTTACACATTTGATAAACAAACGTACAGTCAATAACACAATAGAAATAGCTGTATACAGTGTGTGCAAATGAAGTAAGGAGGTAAGGCAATAAATAGGCCAATAGTGGCGAAGTAATTTCAATTTAGTAATTAACACTGGAGTGATAGATGTGCAGATGATGATGTGCAAGTAGAAATACTGGTGTGCAAAAGAGCAGAAAAAAACAAACAAATATGGGGATGAGGTAGGAAGTTGGATGGGCTATTTACAGATGGGCTGTGTACAGCTGCAGCGATCGGTAAGCTGCTCTGACAGCTGATGCTTAAAGTAAGTGAGGGAGATATAAGTCTCCAACTTCAGTGATTTTTTAAAATTCATTCCAGTCATTGGCAGCAGAGAACTGTAAGGAAAGGCAACCAAAGGAGGTGTTGGCTTTGGGGATGACCAGTGAAATATACCTGCTGGAGCACATGCTACGGGTGGGTGTTGCTATGGTGACCTAGGAAACACAAGTTGATGGGTGCGGGCATAACAATTTATAGCTGGTAAACAATGAGCAGGGCGAGGTTTGTTTGATGAAGATCATTTTATTGGTCAATTGCACACAAGGTCCGACTGAAACTTGCTCAAGGGCTAAACAGTAGGCAATAATATCTAGGATGTGATACCAGCAACCCTCCAGTTGCCAGCTCACTTCCCAACAGATTTGTTCAGTCGGAACAAGGATTTGAACTGGCAACCATCTGGTTGTTGGCGCGCCTCTCTAATCGCCAGATTACCTGATGATCAACAGTCTGATGAAGAGTGCTTGGTTATGAAACACGCCGACAGGTCGCCAGGGGGTTGACGCTGCTCGCTGCTGCAATCCCTGTCACTTCATGAAGTGGATTATTTCATCACAGTTCAAACCTCAATTGCCTTTGCCACCATACTGCTTTCTCGCTTCCTTTCCTTTCTCTCTCTCTCTCCAACTCTCTCTCTCCATCTCTCTTTCCCCTCTCTCTATCATCTCTCTCTCTTTCGCTCATCTCTCTCTCTCCATCTCTCTTCATCTCTCTCTCTCCCTCTCTCCATCTCTCTCTCTCCCTCTTTCTCTCTCCATATCCCTCTCTCCATCTCTCTTTCTCTCTCTCCATCTCTCTCTCTCCATCTCTCTCTCTATCTCTCTCCAACTATCTCTCTCTAGCTCTCTCTCTCCATCTCTCTCTCCATCTCTCATCTCTCCATCTCTCTCTCTCTCTCTCCCTCTCACTCTCTCTCTCTCTCTCTCTCTCCATCTCTCTATCTCTCTCTCGCCATCTCTCACTCTCTCTTGTCTCCCCTTGCTCCCAGTGCCAGGACCTCAAACAGCATGGTTAAATACCCGGGCAAATGTGTCGCTCTTCAAAGAGACTCAGGTAGTAGCTGGGCTGGCAAGGGGCCAGGTCCTGATGAAGAGTTATTGTGCTGTGATGTCTGCACTTCATGTGGAACTCACTGGAGCCATATTAAAGGGGCCCAACAGGACCCAAAGCTTCCCACAAGGCCACTGAAATATGGACCCTAAGTCCCTCCCCAGCCCCTCCCTAAAACCCCCAATACCACACTGAGACCACTTTTTAAATTTCACTTCATAAATCAAGACAGCAGAAAATAGAAGTTCATTTGCCGTAGAAGTGCTTGTATTAGCTTTAACACGCTGTAAAGTTCCTACCATTCACCCTCGGTGAAGCTCAGCCAAAACATCCAACATCAAGTACACGTTTAAATGGTCAGAATTAGCTTTGATTACTTAAGATTTAGAAAATGAGTGGTTGTTTGTTACTCCAAGTCCTAAACGATAAAATATGAAAAGCACAGCTTTGTAGAGAAGACCAAAGCTGGAAGCAATTTGTGTGGCTACCAAATTAACGTTATTAACCACCAAGGGTAATTTAATTACCATTCTTTAAATGTTTGAATGCCTTTGACCTCTGGAGCACTTGGGGTTCATGCAGGTGTATTTACTTAAGATCATTCAAAATCAGTAACATGGAACAAGGACCCAAATCAAACAGCCCTCTCATCGGAATATCTTGTTTCCCTGAACCAGTTTTGTGTTTGGATGGGAAATTCAATTAATATTTCCACCATGTGTTTATTCTAAACCGTGAAATCTGTTACAGTTCCTTATTATCCCCCAGAGTAAACATCTCAAAGATGAGTTTGACAAGAGGGAAAAAGTGACAACTCTAATATGCGGGGAAAAATATAAAAATAGATGTGAGTGATAAAAAAAAACATGACAACGTTTCCCAGGATGCACCTCTCCCAGCGAGGCCTGTGAATGAAAACAGGTGTGTGTCTGATTGTGCTGTGGGTCTGGGATCTGGGAGATACAGGCCTATGTGGCATGTCTACTGCCTGGGTGATTTGGGTCAATGGAGCACATCTGGTACTAGTCACAACAGAGTGCACACGTCCACCACTGCCCTCCTCCTCCACCCACCCCTCACCCACCCGCCAGGCCTAGCCAAGCAAGGAGAGGCAAGGCCAGGCAAGGCCAGGCAAACATCTGGCTTCTCTCTCTCTTTCTTTCTCTCTCCTGCCCACCCCCTCTCTACTCCTTCTCTCTCTCTCTCTCTCTCTCTCTCTCTCTCTCGCTCTCTTTATTTTTCTTGTGAGTGTGGTAGGATGGGGTGCTTGAGCTCTTCCAGGTGCATCTGGACGGGGACGGGGACGGGTGTAAATGTAATGTAGGGCATGTTTGATTGACAGGTCTGCTTCAGAGTGTGCCCCCGTGCCGGGTGAGCAACTCTCCATGTCATGCCAACACTGTGGGGCCGCCAACACATCACAGACATCTCTCTCGTTCTCTCCTCTCTCCCTAAGTACTTCTCCTCCCTTCCCTTCTTTCCCTTTTCCCGTCTCCTCTTCCCTTTCCCCACTCCACCCTCTTCACATTCTCTGAAAGATAGTAACCCCTCAGACAGTCATGTTCACATTGCAGGGTAGCCCGGATGAGTACAGTACTGACCCAGGATCAGCTCAGGGGTATGCCACTCCCAGGATGATTTCCTGGCAGGGGATTTTTTACATTGCAGGTGGCAATGTTGATCCCTGCAGTCACACAAATCCTGTGGCTGCTCATGGTCCTTTCTGAATTAAATTCATACTCATCACTATCTAGGTGCTATCTACAACCTAAAAGGGTTCATCCCGATAGGAGAACCCTTTGAATAACCATTTTAGGTTCAAGGTAGAACCCTTTTGGTTCCACATAGAACCTTTTCCACCGAGGATTCTACACGGAACCCAAAAGGGTTATCCTATGGGGACAGCCAAATAACCCTTTTGGAACCCTTTTTATCACCGAGTGTAGATAGGTACTGTATTACTCATCCTGATTCATTCAGTATATAATACTACCATCAACATTAGCCTCATTGTACTACGGCTATTTCATGGGTCTGTGGTAGTACTGTGTATTGACCCTGTGACTGTCTGTTGCTCCTCAGCTCAGCTGTGCTCCTCTACACAGGCCAGGCAGGGAGTTTGGGCCTGTGGTAGTACTGTCTGTTGCTCCTCAGCTCAGCTGTGCTCCTCTACACAGGCCAGGCAGGGAGTTTTGGCAGAAGCTCAAAGCACAAGTGGGCTTGTTATGCTGCAGTAATGACAGAGCACAAGCGTATGAGGCAAAGTCTCAGTATCAAACACACTCTCTCTCCCTCTCTTTCTCCCCCCATCTTACCCCACAATGTACCCAAGGCACCAGCAATGAAGATGATTGGTCCTTCACACAAGGGGGTGTGGAGCCAAAGACTGGACAGGCATGATGAGGGCGGGTGAAATTGATTTGAGCTGTATCAGCATGTGTGTGTTAGTGTGCACGTGTGTGCGTGCAAATGTGTGTGTGTGTGTGTGTGCTTGTGCATGCGAGTGCGTGTTTGTGTCGCAGGGATTTAATGCCGGAGATGAGTTGTGTGGATATTTTCAGTAAGGCTGAGCAGTGAGGGGATTATTGGATGTGAAAGAATGTATAACTGAGCATTTCCTGCTGCTGTAGATTTACAAGCAGCCATAAGGAAGCCCAGAAAGGTCCTATAGCCTGCGATGACAATACTAACAAAGGCTAATGTAATACAGTGCTGAATGTATTGTGTAGTGGCAGGGTGTGTCTCTGTGAGAGTTTGTATTGAAGTGCACAAACAGTATGGAAGACATTTTCTGGACCACAAATTCAGAGATGTTATTGAAAATGAATAAGACATTGTAAATGGTTTAAATATCTATACATGCTTATGAATGGCTTATAAATCAGCATAAATATTACAAATGCTTGTGAATTGTAACACTAATAAATGACATAGAGAGAGAGAGGAGGCGGAGAGAGAGAATGAGAGAGGAGGGAGAGAGAGCGAGAGAGAGAGAGAGAGAGAGAGAGAGGGGGGTAATGTGGGAGAGAGGAAGAGAGAGAGGGGGAAGGTGGGAGAGAGAGAGAGAGAGGTAGAGAAAGGTGGGAAAGGGAGGGAGAGAGAGGGGGAAGGTGGGAGAGGGAAAGAGAGAGGAGGAAGGAAGGAAGGCAGGTAGGAAGGAAGGCAGGTTGAGAGAGAGAGGAAGAGAGAGCGAGGAATGAGAGGGAAAGACAGATATCAGCACATGTATTAATAGTTGATATAATGGTGTGTAATAGGTGAGTGTCCTCAGGTGGTCGTCTGACCCCTGTGTGACCTCTGTGTGACCTCTGTGTGACCCTCTGTGTGACATGGGTCAGGATGAGACCAGCCACACCAACCCACAGCCATTACTACAGTCATTATATTGTGGCTCGGTTTCTAGAGCATGGCGCTTGTGGATTCCCGCTGGAGCCACCAGTTCCAAAATGTATGCACACACTACTGCAAGTGTCATATAATCAGTATAGCTCTGGCCAAAACATGTCTGATGTTTTTCTCAATACAACATTTTGTATCTGCATGTTTGTATGGCTGATCTTCATTTGGGTGACTGATCAGCCCTTTGTCTGTGTGTGTGTTTGCGAAGTGCATACATACCACCTCAAATACAGACAGATACCACAGACTTCATCAGTCCATGACCTCAGAGACACATCCAAATGGACTCCAGTCATAGTTGATGTTGTTGTTTTTGTTTGTTGTTGTTGTTTTGTTCCTCTCTGGAAAAGCCATTAGTTCTCCTGCCTTCTTGGAGTTGGCTTCGTGGACCACTTCATTCACCACTGTTGGCTTTTCTTGGCAGCCAGACAGAGTGCTTAAGCATGAACAACAAAATCGCTCGCTCTCCACGGATGCTATGCAAATTGCCCGATATGTTTTTGTGACAATTAAACATCTCTTCAGAGATTACATTTGTATTTGTCTATCACTTTTTTTTCTTCATGGCTCTCTTCCCCTTGTTTTCTCTTCCTCTCGTCCTCCCTCGCTCAGTGATTTGAGTTGCCTAACTCCAAATTAAAGCACTCACTTCCTTAAACGTGTTGCAGTCGAGTACCGTTTCATGACACAATGCTGCTCTCCCAATTACGGCTGCAACATATCACTGGTGGTGGCTGGACGTGGGCCTTAAACGTAAACATTAAAAAAAACTATCTGGGGATCCCTGGTGAGCGCAACTAATCCCAGGAGAGAGGAGGAGTGGGAGGAATATTAGCCCCAATATTACCCCCCCCCCCCTCGCCCCCCGCGGCTTGCCCAAGCTGGGTGTGCATTAGAGCAGGGGGAGCTGGGAGTGGAGCTGGCCTCAGAGAGTGGTCTCGTAAATCCTGCCTCTCTCCAGGTCTGCTGGTGCTGGACAGGAGTCAGGCATAGAAACACACGCTATAGGGCCAGTAATGGGGCTGGATCTAGAGGTGGAGTTGGGGCTTAAACTGGGGCTAGAGCTAGGGCTAGAAAGGGGATTAGAGGTGGGGCTAGTAGTGGGCTAGAGGTGGGGCTAGATATGGTGCTGGATATGGGGCTTAAGCTGGGGCTAGAGGTGGGGCTAGAGATGGACTAGAGGTGGGGGTTGGAGCTGGAGGTGGGGCTAAAGGTGGGGCTAGAGATGGGCTAGAGCTGTGGCTAGAGCTGTGGCTAGATGTGGGGCTAGAGGTGGGGCTAGAGCTGGGGCTAGAGGTGGAACTAGAGGTGGAGCTAGAGATGGGGCTAGAGATGGGGCTAGAGGTAGGGCTAGAGATGGGCTAGAAGTTGGGCTAGAGGTTGGGCTAGAGATGGGCTAGACGTTGGTCTAAAGGTGATACCCTCTTTTCTTCCCTCTCTCCCACCTGCTCCCCTTCTGTCTACCTCTCTCTGTGTAGTTTGTCCCTCTCTTCTCTGACCTCTCTACCACATCCAGCAGGGCTACTGGGACAAAACAGAGTAACCATGGTCACCTAATCCCCTCCATCACTCTGCTCATCTGTCACTGTATTACCAAGCAACATAATAAAAGTAGAAACTGTTTACTGAGGAAATGCAGATCACTGTAAATTGGAGTATTGCATGCCCTAGAAACTAGCAATAACTATATGTTTAAACTGACACTCATGTAAGTAAGTTCCCAATCATCATTTTAGTCCAGACTTGACAGCCCTGTGAGCTTGTAAACATGGATGTGTTGTAGTACTGTCTGACCGTGGGAAAAGAGAATGTCTTTATCTAAATGGTATTGTACTGCTAATACGCTCCCAGTTACAGTGTTTAATCAGGTTTAATCAAAGCCTTGCTGTGTCTGTGTGAATGACCCCTGACTGCAGGGAAGAGGGCTTCAGAGAGGCAGTGTTAAGTGTTCCAGCTCCCTAGCAGCTAAGCCAGCCCCCTCTCTGAAAGCACGCTCCCTATTCCAGCTCTTTTGCTGGGAGGGGATGAGCAGTGGATTCATCTAGGCAACACTATTTCCGGTGGACATCGGGGTATGGGTCGACGAGACCTCAACATGAACTTTTGAACCTTTCCCACAATAACAGTATTACTACTTTGCTGTAATGCTGTTCAATGTTACCTTTAAGCCTTCAGTAAGCGGGATTTAAAAAATAATGCCCTTACGCAGGCTGTTTACACACAATCCTCCACACTCCTCCACACCAACTAGCCCTCCCCCGTCTACAATCACACATTATTAGGCCTAGTTTGAGCCCACGCCAGCATAAGCATTCACTTGGTTTATCGTTGGTTAACTTTAATAGCGCTGAAGAATATGTCCAGAATTGCCAGTGTACATATTCATGGTTTGTCCTGCGGATTTGGAAATTGGAAGAGACGGAAGCCGAGTGAAAAAGTCCCAGTAATTGGGTATACCCTAGCATTCCGGGGTCAATGTGCTGTGCCATGTCTCTCAGGTCACAGGGGTGAGAACAGGAGGAGTAGAGGAGAAGGTGGAGAAAGGGAGCGGATTGGAGAAAGAGTGGAAGATGTGGATGTTTAAGAGGAGGTGAGGGAGGGAGGGACAGAGGACGAGAGAGATATGGGTGCGTCATGCCCAGGGGTTAGCGAGGGGAGAGAGGAATAGACAGTTCCATGTCAGGGAAAAGAGAGAGGATGGAGGAAATGGTCAAGAGAGTGGAGGAGAATGGGAGAGGGGAGAGATGATGAGAGACAGCGGAGGGCAAAGGAGGACAGGGACAGACTGAAGACAGAGGGAAGAGAAGCTGGGGGTAGAGGTTGTGGGGTCCTACAGTATATTAGGCCCTGGGTTAGGGGTAGATGAAAGAGCCACTATCCCAAAGTGTGACGTCTGATGCAGTTAGGCACAACCACCTCTTACCCCCAGCCTCCCTGCCCTCTGTTGCTACAGTACTAGTCCTCAGGCGTGTGATATCTGGTACTCTAATAACTTTCAGTGAAAGATTAGCGTGCTTGATTCAGTCAGACCACTGCTGTTATTTGACATTGTTGTCAAGTTCCAAACAGGAAATAGTGTTTGGGCCTGTAGAAACCTCTGAGTTAAAGCAAAGCTACCCTTCAGGAGAAAACACGTAGAGAAAATAATGCTTTTGTGTTTTTTCTAACGGGATTCCTGTATGTTTTGATTTTATCTGTCCATATTTCATCCTTTTATCCTTTATTTCTTTCATTTATCCTTTTTGTTCCACTTTTAAATAGGATTCCGATAGATTATCATGGGTCACAAGCTATTATACACTGGCTATAATTTTCCAGGAAACTTAATACAGACCTATATTTGACATGCCAATGGTGTTTTCCATTGGAATCCTTAGTCTCATAGTCAGTCAGTAATATGTGTCAATAACATGGGTATAACAGCATAGCGTGAGCCAAACAACTTCAATAATCCACTGTAATTGCTTGAATTTCTTATTATGATTTAACCTCACTGTCTGGTTGCTTCCGTGCCTTTGATAATTTAATACACATTCCTTTAATCTTTTCCAGTGTGTGTTGTGTAAATAAATTGAATATTGACAAGGAATTCTGCAAAACCACAGAGAACAGCATGTCACAGCTAAAATGATTATTTCCATGACAGAAAGAAAAAGAGGGAGAGAGAGAGAGAGAGAGAGAGAAGAACTAGAGAGAAAGACATGTAGGCCTGTGTTCCATGTCATGTTGTATAAATTATTAAAGATCCACTGAGAGAGTGAGAATCCTGGAGCTGCCTGCCTGCATGGCTGAATATCAAGTATACTGATTGTAAATAGGATAGCAAGGGGAGGCTATTTTACTGGAAACCTTTGTTTACCAGTAAACTGCCATAATGTTGGTAACTTTCAAGAATTGTATGCAATTTATCACAAGACATCTAGTGGCCCTTTTGGGTACTTCATATTATCACAGGTGTCTGTAATTATCTCTGGCTCTCTATGTGGCCTGATCACATGTAAAATATCAGATTTTTTTTAAATGATTTTAAATAATAAAATACAATGATAATGCTGTAAAACGTTATCCTAAATATAAACCATCAACTTAGTGAATACTGTTGGTTTTTAATATGTCTAAGTCACTGCATCTCAGTGCTAGAGGCATCACTACAGACCCTGGTTCGATTGCAGGCTGTATCACAACCGGCTCTGATTGGGAATCCCATAGGGCGGCGCACAATTGGCCCAGCGTCGTCCGATTTAGGGTTTGGCCGGGGTAGGCCATCATTTTAAATAAGAATTTGTTCTTGACTGACTTGCCTAGTTAAATAAAGGTTAAATAAATAAAAAAATTCATGTGGGTTTCAGCTTGAAATATCCTTTATATATTTCTTCACACACTTTTATTTATTTTCTTATGTCAATATGTATTTGTTGTCAATGTTTTGACAACAAACTGGTGGAAGAGTTGCAGAGTTAATTGAGAATAATCCAATTTGTCACGGCTGTCAGAATGATCAGACCAACGCACAGCATGGTTGTAGTTCCACATCTTTTTATTTATAGTGAAACGTTGCAACACACCAAATACTGAAATACAAAAAACAACAAACCGTGACGCTGAGAGGAAAACACACTACTCAAAATTAACAACCCATTAACCCAAAAGGAAAACCCCCCTACTTAAATATGATCTCCAATCAGAGGCAACGAGGACCAGCTGCCTCCAATTGGAGATCAACCCAAAAAAACAACATAGAAATCGAAAACCTAGAACACAAAACATAGAAATAGAAAACAAGAAAACCAACCAAACACCCCCCTGTCACGCCCTGACCCATCTACTATAGAAAATGACCTCTTACAAGGGTCAGGACATGACACAATTGTTGATTAGATGCTTTTTAGATAACATCGATTAGAAACTCATGGACAACAGAAGATGGCCCTATTTGGTAAAAGACCAAGTCCATATCATAGCAGGAACAGCTCAAATAATCAAAGAGAAATGACAGTCCATCATTACTTTAAGACATGAAGGTCAGTCAATACGGAAAATTTCCATAGCTTTTAAAGTATCTTCAAGTGCAGTTGCAAAAACCATCAAGTGCGATGATGAAACTGGATCTCATGAGGACCGCCACAGGAAAGGAAGACACAGAGATACTTCTGCTGCAGAGGATAAACTCATTTAAGTTAACTGCACCTCAGAAATTACAGCCCAAATAAATGCTTCACAGAGTTCAAGTAACAGACACGTCTCAACATCAACTGTTCAGAGGAGACTGCGTGAATCAGGCCTTCATGGTCGAATTTCTGCAAAGAAAACACTACTAAAGGACACCAATAAGAAGAAAAGACTTGGTTGAGCCAAGAAACACGAGCAATTTACGTTAGACCGGTGGAAATCTGTCCTTTGGTCTGATGGGTCCAAATTTTAGATGTTTGGTTCCAACCGCCGTGTCTTTGTGAGACGTAGAGTAGGTGAACAGAATGTCTCTGCGTGTGTGGTTCCCACCGTGAAGCATGGAGGAGGAGGTGTGATGGTGTGGGGGGGGGGCTTTGCTGGTGACACTGTCAGTGATTTATTTAGAATTCAAGGCACACTGAACCAGCATGGCTACCACAGCATTCTGCAGCAATACGCCATCCCATCTGGTTTGCACTTAGTGGGACTAACAGGAAAATGACTCAACACACTTCCAGGCTGTGTAAGGGCTGTTTGACCAAGAAGGAGAGTGATGGAGTGCTGCATCAGATGACCTGGCCTCCACAATCACCCAACCTCATCCCAATTGAGATGGTTTGGGATGAGTTGGACTTCAGAGTGAAGGAAAAGCAGCTAACAAGTGCTCCGGATATGTGGGAACTCATTTAATGTTGTTGGAAAAGCATTCCAGGTGAAGTTGGTTGAGAGAATGCCAAGAGTGTGAAAAAATAGAACATACATTTTGATTTGTTTAACACTTTTTTGGTTAGTACATGATTCCATGTGTTATTTCAAATTGTTGATGTCCTCACTATTATTCTACAATGTAGAAAATAGTTTAAAAAATGTAAACCTTGAATGAGTAGGGGTGTCCAAACGTTTGACTGGTACTGTATATATTCATGCATAAATTAACAAAGTTACCATAGATTGCCATTGATTTTCTGTAATTTATCAACATTACTGAAGATTCTGGTAATTTTGGTAAATTAACGTGAACTTTGCAACCCTACGAGTGACAGAAGGGTCTCAAAGCTTATCCACTTGAACCCAACATGATAACATGGTTGTTTGACTCAACCTTTCCACGTCACATTCAGTCCCATCCATCCGGTGTGTAAACCCTGTACAGAGGGAGCCACCAGGCTGGGTTATACAGTACAACACTGACCTTGTGGTCTCCTTCATCCCTGCAGATCCTTCACCCCTGCAGATTTATAGGTGACACAAACACAGTGCATTGGGCGTAATGACCGCGTGGTGACCATAGTCCATAGTCCTTAACCTGACCCTGGTCCTTTGGCACAGAGGCATGGGAGAGGGAGATGAGGAAGGGGCTTGTTTGCCCAAACACAATTCCAGAAATTAGACTGTTTTGCAATAAGCACCTTCCGCTTTCAGATCAAATAAAATTCTCACTTTCCTAGACATATTAGATTTGCGCATGCATATGTGTGTGGTGGATCCAAAGCCAATAGTTGTGACCGTGGAGTTGATTTTATAGATATGAGGCTTGTGTTACAGAGCTCCTGTTCCTATTATCCTGCTCTGTCTGTCAGGGTCTCACTGCACTTGAGACAGCTGGCCCAGGAACCTGATCCACAGCCCTGGCTCCCCCAGTCAGCCAGCCCCCACCACCACCACCCCCACCACCACCACCACCACCACCCAGAGATCCCAACTGCCTGACAATACACACTACAAACCCCCCACCTCTCTCCATACCATCACTCATTTTCACTGCCAGAAAGACATACAAATAAAAACTTAACTGAAAGATCTGACGGGACTCTGAAGGGAATAATGTGCACGGTACAACTAAAGAAAAACTCAAGTGATGGATAGAAGAGAGAAAAGAGGAGAGTGGGGAGCATGCATCTGGAGGTGGAGAAGTCCCTAAGAGCATTTTGAAGTTTATTGCCATCAGTCCTGCCCTGGAGGCAGAACTGAGTGGTTTCCGCTAGATGGGCCAGCTGATGTTACCAATTATTTTAATAATTATTTCATTGGAAAAGTGGGCAAACTTAGGCAGGAAATGCCAACAACTAACGGTGAGCAAATGTATTCATGCATAAAAAACTAATAATGAAAGAAAAGCATTGCAAGTTTGACTTATATTAAGTTTGTGTGGGAGAGGTGGGAAAATTATTGTTATCGATCAATAATGCCAAACCTCCTGGCATTGACAACTTAGATGGAAAGCTACTGAGGATGGTAGCTGACTCTATAGCCACTGCTGTCTGTCATTTTTTAAATCTGAGCCTAGAAGAAAGTCTTTGTCCTCAGGCCTGGAGGGAAGCCAAAGTAATTCCGCTACCCAAGAGTGGTAAAGCGGCCTTTACTGGTTCTAACAGCATACCTATAAGCTTGCTGACAGATCTTAACAAACTGTTGGAAAAAATATTGTTTGACCAAATGCAATGCTGTTTCTCTGTAAACAAATTAACAACAGACTTCCAGCATGCTTATAGAGAAGGGCACTCAACATGTACTGCACTGACATAAATTACTGATGATATTGTGGATTCAGAGCTATCTATCTAATAGAATTCAAAGGGTTTTCTTTAATGGAAGCTTCTTTAATGTAAAATACACTGCTCAAAAAAATAAAGGGAACACTTAAACAACACAATGTAACTCCAAGTCAATCACACTTCTGTGAAATCAAACTGTCCACTTAGGAAGCAGCACTGATTGACAATAAATTTCACATGCTGTTGTGCAAATGGAATAGACAACAGGTGGAAATTATAGGCAATTAGCAAGACACCCCCAATAAAGGAGTGGTTCTGCAGGTGGGGACCACAGACCACTTCTCAGTTCCTATGCTTCCTGGCTGATGTTTTGGTCACTTTTGAATGCTGGCGGTGCTTTCACTCTAGTGGTAGCATGAGACGGAGTCTACTACCCACACAAGTGGCTCAGGTAGTGCAGCTCATCCAGGATGGCACATCAATGCGAGCTGTGGCAAGAAGGTTTGCTGTGTCTGTTAGCATAGTGTCTAGAGCATGGAGGCGCTACCAGGAGACAGGCCAGTACATCAGGAGACGTGGAGGAGGCCATAGGAGGGCAACAACGCAGCAGCAGGACCGTTACCTCTGCCTTTGTGCAAGGAGGAGCAGGAGGAGCACTGGCAGAGCCCTGCAAAATGACCTCCAGCAGGCCACAAATATGCATGTGTCTGCTCAAACGGTCAGAAACAGACTACATGAGGGTGGTATGAGGGCCCGACGTCCACAGGTGGGGGTTGTGCTTACAGCCCAACACCGTGCAGGACGTTTGGCATTTGCCAGAGAACACCAAGATTGGCAAATTCGCCACTGGCGCCCTGTGCTCTTCACAGATGAAAGCAGGTTCACAGTGAGCACATGTGACAGATGTGACAGAGTCTGGAGACGCCGTGGAGAACGTTCTGCTGCCTGCAACATCCTCCAGCATGACCGGTTTGGCGGTGGGTCAGTCATGGTGTGGGGTGGCATTTCTTTGGGGGGCCGCACAGCCCTCCATGTGCTCGCCAGAGGTAGCCTGACTGCCATTAGGTACCGAGATGAGATCCTCAGACCCCTTGTGAGACCATATGCTGGTGCGGTTGGCCCTGGGTTCCTCCTAATGCAAGACAATGCTAGACCTCATGTGGCTGGAGTGTGTCAGCAGTTCCTGCAAGAGGAAGGCATTGATGCTATGGACTGGCCCGCCCGTTCCCCAGACCTGAATCCAATTGAGCACATCTGGGACATCATGTCTCGCTCCATCCACCAACGCCACGTTGCACCACAGACTGTCCAGGAGTTGCCGGATGCTTTAGTCCAGGTCTGGAGGAGATCCCTCAGGAGACCATCCGCCACCTCATCAGGAGCATGCCCAGGCATTGTAGGGAGGTCATACAGGCACGTGGAGGCCACACACACTACTGAGCCTCATTTTGACTTGTTTTAAGGACATTACATCAAAGTTGGATCAGCCTGTAGTGTGGTTTTCAACTTTAATTTTGAGTGTGACTCCAAATCCAGACCTCCATGGGTTGATAAATTGGATTTCCATTGATTATTTTTGTGTGATTTTGTTGTCAGCACATTCAACTATGTAAAGAAAAAAGTATTTAATAAGATTATTTCATTCAGTCAGATCTAGGATGTGTTATTTTAGTGTTCCCTTTATTTTTTGGAGCAGTATATTTAAAGTGTGGAGTACCACAGGGCAGCTTTCTAGGCCCTGTACTCTTTTCTATTTTTACTAATGCCCTGCCACTGGCATTAAACAAAGCATGTGTGTCCATGTATGCTGATGATTCATCCATATGTGCATCAGCAACCACAGCTAATGTAGTCACTGAAACCCTTAACAAAGAGTTGCAGTCTGTTTTGGAATGGGTGGCCGGTAATAAACGGACCCTGAGCATTTCTAAAACTAAAAGCATTGTATTTGGTACAAATCATTCCTTAAGTTCTAGACCTCAGCTGAATCTGGTTATGAATGGTGTGGCTGTTGAACAAGTTGAGGAGACTAAATTACTTTCCGTTACTTTAGATTGCAAACTGTCATGGTCAAAATATATAGATTCAATGGTTGTAAAGATGGGGAGAGGTCTGGCCGTAATAAAGAGATGCTCTGCTTTTTTGACACCACACTCCAAAAAGCAAGTTCTGCAGGCTCTAGTTTTGTCTAATCTTGATTATTGTCCAGTCATGTGGTCCAGCGCTGCAAAGAAAGACCTAGTTAAGCTGCAGCTGGCACAGAACAGAGCGGCAGGTTTTGCTCTTAATTGTAATCAGAGGGCTGATATAAATACTATGCATGCCAGTCTCTCTTAGCTAAGAGTTGAGGAGAGACTGACTGCATCACTTATTATTTTTAACAAGAAACATTAAGGTGTTGAAAATACCAAATTGTTTGCATAGTCAACTTACACACCTCTGACACACACTTATCCCACCAGACATGCCACCAGGGTCTCTTCACAGTCCCCAAATCCAGAACAAATTCAAGAAAACATACAGTATTATATAGAGCCCTAATTGCATGGAACTTCCTTCCATCTCATATTTCTCAAATAAACAGCAAACCTGATTTCAAAAAACAGATAAGGCAACGCCTCACAGCACAACGCCTATTTGACCTAGATAGTTTGTGTATGCATTGATATGAAGGCTACGTTTGCCTTTAAAAAATGTTATGTAGTTCTGTCCTTGAGCTGTTCTTGTCTATTGATGTTCTGTATTATGTCATTCTGTATTATGTTTGATGTTTTGTGTGGACCACAGGAAAAGAAGTTGCTGCTTTTGCAACAGCTAATGGGGATCCTAATAAAATACCAAATACCAAAAAGTAAAAATAGGCTATATCACAAAAATTCATAAAAACAAACATTTGCAATTTTGGTGTTAATTTAAGGTTAATGTTAGGCATTCGGGTTAGCAGTGTGGTTTAGGTTAGGTTTAAGGTTAGTTTTCAAATCAGATTGTATTACTTTATGCGTACGGCCCAGTACATCCCTGGGGCCAAGCTTCCTGCCATCCAGGACCTCTATACCAGGCGGTGTCAGAGGAAGGCCCTAAAAATGTTCAAAGACCAGCCACCCTAGTCATAGACTGTTCTCTCTGCTACCTCACGGCAAGCGGTACCGGAGCGCCAAGTCGAGGTCCAAAAGGCTTCTTAATAGTTTCTACCCACAAGCTATAAGACTCCTGAACAGCTACTCAAAGGGCTACCCAGACCCCTCTTTTAAACTGCTGCTACTCTCTGTTGATAATCTATGCATAGTCGCTTTAACTCTACCTACATGTACATACTACCTCAATTACCCCAACTAACTGGTGCCCTCGCACATTGACTATGTACTGTTAGCCCCAGTATATAGCCCCTCTTGTTACTTTATTTGTTACTTTCATATTCTATTTTCAATTTTTTACTTGTTTATTTTAACTTAACACTTATTTTTTTATGTATCTTCTTAAAGCATTTTTGGTTAGCAATCATTTCACTGTAAGGTTTATTCGGTGCATGTGACAAATACAATTTGATTTGATTTGTGGCTCTGTCAGCTAGTGACCACTCTGCAGAGCTGCTTCCAGTACATGAGTCATCATAAATGCCAAACTGCATGGCTAGAAGTCTTCACTTCTCTAGCACAGCTAAAGCAGATCTCTTCTCAGTGCTTTAGCTCCCTAACTCCCTTCCCCTCCCTCCCTCCCTCCCTCCCTCCCTCCCTCCCCCTCCTACCTCCCTCCCTGCATGTATAGAGTTAGTTTTTCCCCAGGCATATGTTTAGATATGGGTGCTAGCTGCTTGTGATTGGTTTGCTGCCAATGGAAGTAGGTCAAACCCCTCTGTGTTTTCTTCATATTTCCAGTTTTATTCTACTTACTCTCCTCAACCTATGATTTATTATCATGGCTGAACAAAGAAACAGTGGGCTGATATTCACAATGTTTCTACTGCTTTATTTCAGTCCCTTTTCTTTCTGTCCACGACAGGAGCTTCACATTGAACGTAACACTGTACAGCACTCATGTTGGTCTCACCATTGATTTTGTGTGAATTGCAAGCGGGCTTTGGAGTTTTCTTGTCCGCTGTTTGGTCGGATAAATATTTTGACCAGATGGTTTTAGCCTGACAGGTCTGGTTCAACAACACAGACAGAAAGGTTTTAGCCCCCCAGGTCTGGTTCAAGAAGATGGACAGAAAGGTTTTAGCCCCCCAGGTCTGGTTCAACAACACAGACAGAAAGGTTTTAGCCCCCCAGGTCTGGTTCAACAAGATGCACAGAAAGGTTTTAGCCCCCCAGGTCTGGTTCAACAACACAGACAGAAAGGTTTTAGCCCCCCAGGTCTGGTTCAACAAGATGGACAGAAAGGTTTTAGCCCCCCCAGGTCTGGTTCAACAAGATGGACAGAAAGGGTTTAGCCCCCCAGGTCTGGTTCAACAAGATGGACAGAAAGGGTTTAGCCCCCCAGGTCTGGTTCAACAAGATGGTCAGAAAGGTTTTAGCCCCCCCAGGTCTGGTTCAACAAGATGGTCAGAAAGGTTTTAGCCCCCCAGGTCTGGTTCAACAAGATGGACAGAAAGGTTTTAGCCCCCCAGGTCTGGTTCAACAAGATGACAGATAGGTTTTAGCCCCCCAGGTCTGGTTCAACAAGATGGACAGAAAGGGTTTAGCCCCCCAGGTCTGGTTCAACAAGATGGACAGAAAGGTTTTAGCCCCCCAGGTCTGGTTCAACAAGATGGACAGAAAGGTTTTAGCCCCCCAGGTCTGGTTCAACAAGATGGTCAGAAAGGTTTTAGCCCCCCAGGTCTGGTTCAACAAGATGGACAGAAAGGTTTTAGCCCCCCAGGTCTGGTTCAACAAGATGACAGATAGGTTTTAGCCCCCCAGGTCTGGTTCAACAAGATGGACAGAAAGGGTTTAGCCCCCCAGGTCTGGTTCAACAACACAGACAGAAAGGTTTTAGCCCCCCAGGTCTGGTTCAACAAGATGGACAGAAAGGTTTTATCACCCCAGGTTGGGTTCAACAAGATGACAGATAGGTTTTAGCCCCCCCAGGTCTGGTTCAACAAGATGGACAGAAAGGTTTTAGCCCCCCAGGTCTGGTTCTCATGACTTCATGTTCCATCATGTTCTTCAGATCAGGGTTGAGGGTTGGGACAGGAAATGAGGCAGTTTGGAGTGCTGAGGTGGGTTGGAAAGGGGAGCAGGAGGGGATTGGATTGGGAATTTGGGGTTGGCTGAAAACAAAGCTCCAGGCAGAACATGTGACCAGGTTTGCCACAGCTGTCCCTCTCACCTTTTTAGGCCAAAGGTCAGTGGGTGAGAGGGACAAGACATTGCTTTTACCATGGACACGTTTTGAAATAAAATAATGTTTCTGTCCTCTCTGTTTCAGCATCTGCATAAATGATGTTCAGGCAAAGAGGGGTCATAATCATCTTTACACTGTTTTTCATGCACAAGAAATTATCTTGACTTAAAAAAATATGTCTTCAGTGTATGAGCATGTCTTTGTCACATGCGGGTATTTTGTCAACTCAGCTGAGCTGAAGTTCTGCCTCTATCCCCCCTTTCCCATTTCCCTAATATCTCTCCCACCCTCGCACTCCCTCCTCCGGTCCTCTCAGCTCTATCTCCCTTTATCCAAACTGGCCCATGTCAAGTCTCACAGCCCCTTCATGGAGCAGTGAAAGGCACTTCTGGAGTCAATAATTGTGAACATGATAAGTCCCACCTTAAGTCCCACCATGAGGCTACAACAGGGTTCCACATGTAATTCTAAGCCCTATTATTGGCCCACTAATGCTGGTGCAGGATGGCGAATCACGGCGCCGCCTGCAGCCATATAAGAATTAGAAATAAATATGCATAGGAACCAGATAAATATAAAGAGCAGCAAATCTGCCATGAGACCGTGTGTGGAGCCGCAATTTGCGAGCGACAGGGAGAATTCGCAACAGCTCTTTCGGTAATTGTTGGATTAAATTCAGTGGCTACGGATGGAGTTAATGTGCAGCATAATTTACACGAAAGAAAGCTCAATCAAATGTTGGCATATTTAAGGAAATGTGTTTTGCCACCACGTTTGAGCGCCTCATTTCAGGGGCTGGTGGTGTTAGATGGCGTTGGCACCGAAGAGTAGTAGAGTGTGTCTCTGTATCAGGGTGTTTATCTATCTGTTTATTGACTGTATTACCACACCACTTAATGAGAGCAGTTTAGCCCGGGTGCCGGGTGGATTTATCCAGCTGCACAGACCCTTTGATGTTTAAATATATGTGTAATATTATTTCACTGAGCCTGGACAAGACAAATTCCTCAAGCCTGTTTCCTAAAGATCTACTAGCTCCTTATTTCCATTGTCCACACTCTGATCCCCTCTCCTCACCAGGAAAGTTGCACGGTTCCTCCACTCAGCCACATCTTCTAGGTGGAGGTAGTTGTCTGTTAAACAGCTAATTGTCCAATCAGAAAGCTGGTTACTAAAACGTGTTCCTTTAGCCAGTTCTGAGGCACAACATTTACTTGCTGTCTTCTTCCTTCCTCTACATGAATTATAATCCAGGGACTGGGAGATACCAGAACTCAGACTAACCCTTCCACATCCCAGCCCAGCAAACCGGGAACATTCCTAGAACATTAGCTAAGATTCCATTGAAGTTCCAGATAAAGTTGTATTTAACATTAGGATGAGGACATCCCCAAAACATTCAAAGCTCTCCTAACATTCACTAAAATGTTGTGCACAACATCTGTAACAATCACCACAGAACATTGCCCAACAGTTCTCATTAGGATTCCAAGTAATGGAATAACACAATGTACCAGTATGTTTTCCCAGCAAATCAAAATTGGTTCCCAGAATTTTTTTTAGGTTGCAGCAAATGTTCTCATAATACAAAAACTGGTTGTTGTCCTGATGATTATACAATGTTTGTATAAAACATTTGCCTGAAGTTGCAAGAATTTTCCCAGAACACATTTTGTGCGTTCTTTAAAGGTTCCCAGAATGCTTCATTAGGTTGTGGGAACAGTCTAGTGGGAACATTGTGGGGAAATCACATAAGCTATGTTCCCAAAACACAATAACTGTCCAGCTGAAAATATTATTATACAACGTTTATTTTAGTGTGCAAAAAATCATTCACCAGATGTTACAATAACTTTCTCAGAACAAATTTATTTTATTCTTTAAAAGTTCCTAAAGCATTTCTTTAGGTTGTGTGAACATTGTGGGAATGTGACAGGAGATAGGTTCCCAAAAACAGTAAAACTGTTCAGATGTGCTGACATTCAGATAATGATTGTATCAGGGTGCACAAAATATTCCTTTGATGTTGCAAGAAAATTGACAGAACAGCCTTTCTGAGTTCTTTAAAGGTTCCCAGAACATTTAATTAGGTTGTGGGAACAGTGTGGATACATTATAAGAGATAGGTTCCCAAAACACAAAATATGCTCAGTTGGGATGACATTCATACAATGTTTAAGTTCGGTTGCACAGAACATTCCCTTAATGCAACATTAATAAATGGAATACTAGTCACTTTAATAATGGTTACATATTATGTATTACTCATCTAATATGTATATACTGCATTCTATTCTACTGTATCTTAGTCTATGCCACTCTGACGTTGCTCATCCATATATTAATATTTTTTTAATTCCATTCCTTTACTTAGATTTGTGTGTATTGGGTATATGTTGTGAAATTGTTAGATATTACTTGTTAGATATTACTGCACTAGAAACACAAGTATTTCGCTACACCCGCAATAACATCTGCTAAACACATGTAAGTGACCAATAAAATGTGATTTTGATTTAATGTTGTAAGAATGTTGACAAACACCTGGTCTAAGAGAGTTGATATTCACGAAGGTTGACAGAACATTCCCGCAATGTTGCATAATATTAGTTTGTATGATGTTCATAGCATATTTGTTTGAGGATTACCATAATATTCTATTGATGTTCACACAACATACATTTTACCTTGTCTTGGAGGTCCTCAGAACATTTTGAAAATGTTATATTTCAGTCTGACCTAATGTAACATTACCAGCTCCTTAACAGTTTGGAATAGATGCCCGGTATGGTGCTCTCCTGAACTGTAATGTAGGCCCACCACAAGGTTATATAGACTCATGGCATTTTAATTTCATTCATAGATCATTTGAACAGCATTTAATTGTACAAACAAAATCATATTTTTTTTACACTTCATATATAGATAACCTACACATATGGGATTTGAACCTGCAGTGCTTGAGTCTCAAGACAGGTATTTTATCCTCTGCGCCACTGGTGAAGCTCTTTTACATCTTCTTTGTTCAGTATATAGCTATGGCAGTGGAGGTGTAGATTACATCTCACAGTCCGGTGTTCATGGGATTTCTGTTAATGTGACTCCGTGCAGCCAAAGGCAATGTTCGCTTTGGGTATAATGCTAGGAGCCTCTTGTGGATTTGACAGCTCAAACACAGATCCAACTCTAACACCGATAAAACCACATCTATGTGAACGTTGGCTAAAACAGATCTGTTTGAATCAAGCCCTAAATCCAGTCTGAAATGCAGAATTCAGACGAAGTAAAAAAATAAAACATTGTGTAAAAATGTACTGCTTGACTTTAAAAAACACACCCTATCTAATTCCTAGTTGAAGACACTTGATATGATCTGAAAAGCAAAAGTGATCCTAGATCAGGCTCATAGTCTTGGATACCTACATGGGCCCAGAAGTATGCAGCCTATCAAGAGAATGGGTGAAGTGACGGTGAAGAACCCTGTTGCCAGTATATCCCTGGGTTAGTTATGTCTTGGAAAGCTAAAAGGAAGCATGCAATTCCTGATTGAAGTATTACAATGTAAATGTACTTTTAATCCTTCTGTCTGCATATTTCAAGACACGGCAAATGAGGGGCAGTGAGATACGCAATGGCTTGGGCGATAATTTCTCATCTATCATCTTAAAAAAAAACATATACATCTTTAACATATAAAAACATATAAACTGGAAATCAACCAAACCAACCAAAGGTAAAATGCTTTATTATCTAAATGTTGTAAATTCGTGGACGACTGAGGGAAACAAAATGGTACAGATTGAGGGCATGGGGTGGAGAGTGATGCGGGGGCGCTGCATATGGGGATGTGAGCAGGTGAGTCTGGGCAGGGGTGATGTTGTGGATGTTTGTGTGCCTCTGTATGTTGTGCTTTGTATGTGTATGTTTGTATTGTTTAAAAATAAATTACTTGGCTTGGGTAACAAACCTTGCACGTTCAAACCCTACATGTGCAGATTATCAACATATCTTTTTCTTTTTTTATTTCACCTTTATTTAACCAGGTAGGCCAGTTGGGAACAAGTTCTCATTTACAACTGCAACCTGGCCAAGATAAAGCAAAGCAGTGCGACACAAACAACAACACAGAGTTAAACATAAACAAACGTACAGTCAATAACACAAAAGAAAAATCTATGTATAGTGTGTGCAAATGTAGAAGAGTAGGGAGGTAAGGCAATAAATTGGCCATGGAGGCGAAATAATTACAATTTAGCAATTACACTGGAGTGATAGATGTGCAGATGATGATGTGCAAGTAGAGATACTGGGGTGCAAAAGAGAAAGAGGATGAATAAAAATATGGGGATGAGGTAGTTGGGTGTGCTATTTACAGACTGGCTGTGTACAGGTAAGCTGCTCTGACAGCTGATGCTTAAAGTTAGTGAAGGAGATAAAAGACTCCAGCTTCAGTGATATTTTGCTATTAGTTCCAGTCATTGGCAGCAGAGAACTGGAAGGAAAGGCGGCCAAAGGAAGTGTTGCCTTTGGGGATGACCAGCGAAATATACCTGCTGGAGCGCGCGCTATTGGTGGGTGTTGCTATGGTGACCAGTGAGCTGAGATAAGGCGGGGCTTTACCTAGCAAAGACTTATAGATGACCTGGAGCCAGTGGGTTTGGCGACGAATATGTAGTGAGGGTCAACCAACAATAGCATACAGATCACAGTGGTGGGTAGTATATGGGGCTTTGGTGACAAAACGGATGGCACTGTGATAGACTACAGTACATCCAGTTTGCTGAGTAGAGTGTTGGAGGCTATTTTGTAAATGACATCGCTGATGTCATTGGCAGCATGAGTGAAGGAGGCTTTGTTGCGAAATAGGAAGCCGATTCTAGATTTAATTTTGGATTGGAGATGATTAATGTGAGTCTGGATGTAGAGTTAACAGTCTAACCAGACACCTATGTATTTGTACTTGTCCACATATTCTCAGTCAGAACCATCCAGAGTAGTGATGCTAGTCGGGCGGGCGAGTGCAGACAACAATCGGTTGAAGAGCATGCGTTTAGTTTTACTAGCATTTAAAAGCATTTGGATGCAACGGAAGGAGTGTTGTATGGCATTGAAGCTTGTTTGGAGGTTTATTAACACAGTGTCCGAAGAAGGGCCAGATGTATACAGAATGCCGTCGTCTGCGTAGAGGTGGATCAGAGAATCACCAGCAGCAAGAGCGACATCATTGATATATACAGAGAAAAGAGTCGGCCCGAGAATTGAACCCTGTGGCACCCCCATAGAGACTGCCAGAGGTCCGGACAACAGGCCCTCCGATTTGACACACTGAACTCTATCTGAGAAGTAGTTAGTGAACCAGGTGAGGCAGTCATTTGAGAAGCCAAGGCTATTGAGTCTGCTGATAAGAATGCGGTGATTGACAGAGACGAAAGCCTTGGCCAGGTTGTTGAAAACGGCTGCACAGTACTGTCTTTTATCGATGGCGGTTATGATATTGTTTAGGACCTTGAGCGTGGCTGAGGTGCACCCATGACCAGCTTGGAAACCAGATTGCATAGTGGAGAAGGTACGGTGGGATTCGAAATGGTCGGTGATCTGTTTGTTAACATGGCTTTCGAAAATTTTAGAAAGAGAGTTTCCAGATAGTCTAGCCCAGTTGATTTCTAGGGATCCAGATTTTTCAGCTTTCAGAACATCAGCTGTCTGAATGTTCTGGGAACGTTCAAACTTTCCGTAATTCTCCGCACGACTGGACAGTTTTTGTGTTATGAGAACATTTGCCGAGACCTAACGAATATTCTAGGAACTTCACAGAACCAATTTTGGTTTGCTGGGATACTTACAATGAACTGAATTTGTGTAGCAGAAGTGGCCTGAGTTAGAGAAGTATCTATTGCTTCTAGTGGATCCCTCTTCCAAGAGCAGTGGAGGCTTTGAATCTTCCATCATGGGAAACTATTAGTGAGCTGTTTGGTCATGTAAATGCCATCTCAAGGCATTGTCCTCCGACAGGTGGCAACAGCCCTACGCAATGCTATAGTCCCTTGACTGATGACATACAGACAAAAGTTATCTGATGTATGACAATGCTCTTAAGGGAATTCAGATATACAGTGCATCACGTCTTTCATTCTAATCATGTTTTATCAGTGAGGTCAAACCGGCTGGTCTTATGATCCTCGAAGTCTACGGCACACACCATAATAGAGTCCGCTGTGATTGATAGGCTTCGTAGCGATGCTAGTCACATCTATGATTAATACAGTCTAGCACAAAGCACCGTGTAGACATGACATGTTTTAATTAACCTGCGGGTGTCTATTAGAGCCTGCTGGGTGTCATCTCCCACGCTGCTACTTTCATTTTAATTAAGCATTATGTTGTACTATAGACCGCCGTTTAACTTCAAAAGTCTTATTAGATCATTTCCCCTTTGCACTCTCGGTGACAAGAACACGAAAGCGTGGGTTTCCACGGGAGATTCTTGTTTTTGTTCTGTGTAGGAGCAGAGAGCAGCTATATGTTATCTGTGCTGTGCTGTGCTCTCCTCCTCCCGGGTTCATCATCAGGCTTCCTCCAGAACATTTATTCTGTGGGAGGGTCCATGGGTGGGGATCCCTAACATTTGATGAATGAATGCATCTCTGATTCACTTCTCTTTTATCTCCCCATTTCATCTTCAGTCGTCTCCTCTGAATCTGCTTATTTTTTTCTCCCTCTCTCTCTCTCTCTCTCTCTCTCTCTCTCTCTCTCTCTCTCTCTCTCGCTCTCGCTCTGTCTCTACCTCTCTCTCTCTCTCGCTCTCTCTCGCTTTGTCTCTACCTCTCTCTCTCTCTCTCTCTCTCACTCTTTCTGGCCTCTGCTCCTCACTCAAAAAAGTGGTTGCCATTGAACTCTTGGCTCTCTGTTGCATCTCTAGGGATCATATCTGAGAGACTGAAAGTCTACTCTCTGACTTGGGTCCAGTGAACTGTGAACTGTTGTTACCTATGTCTGGAGAATTATCTTTCAAATACATCTGGTAAGTTAGTTGGTTAATTAGGTAGCTAGTTCACTAATAGAAGGTCATTTCAGTAGTTGTAGATTACAACACCGCTTTTGTACAGATTACATTGAAGTCGAAAGTTCCAGATCCACTGAAGAGCTGATAGGAGCAAGCTGATCCTGTGTAGACTTCCGCTGCGGTGGGAGATTTGCCATTCCCAGCAGCAAGCGCTGCTCCGCTCCATTAGTGTCTTCATGAGAATCGAAGACTTCCCTGGGTTAGACATGTAGCCAAAGATGAGTCAGGGCTGTGCAGTCAGCCCATCCATTGATGCAGGTACTTTAGCAGCTAGATACCAGCTAGCATCTCTCTGTCTCTTTCTCTGTACTGGTGCTGAAGATGGAGCTGGAGGTCAGGGCACTGCATCAGCCCTACTGCTTTATCATCCCCAACACTGAGCAGCCAACAGCACTGTGCAGAGCACAGAAAGAGATACTCTCTTTGTGTGAATATCTCGCTCTCTCCCGCGGGGGGTTTAGTTTGTGTGATTCCACACTCCAGCTTCTTTAGCTCAACTTTGCTACTTGGCACTGAGAAGTTTTTACTTCTCTCTTATTCCAGGCTCACACAGCCCCTAATGTGATTATGATACGAATAGGCAATACAGATCGGAGATTTCAATGGAAAGTTTTCCCTCGCTGGGAAAGCAAATGTTTGTGTTTCATCGAATGCATGCAGCAGCGTCAATGGAAAGTTTTCCCTCGCTGGGAAAGCAAATGTTCGTGTTTCATCGAATGCATGCAGCAGCGTCAATGGAAAGGGCTAGAAATCCCAAAGTCAATGATGACCTAGTGTGGAAAAAGACCCCAGTAAACAGGTTGTATGTGAACAGGGAATCTCTGGAGTCATTCTAACTGGAGGGGCTACCATGAGTTGAAACAATTTGAAGGGGAAGTTATGAAATGATCTGATATTTGCCTTGACGGATGGAAAGATAGACTTGAACTGAGAACTCATTGTGTGATTTGTGTTTTATTGTTCCTCTGTTAACCTGGTTATTCTGGGATATTTTTCCTTTATGGGATATTTTTCCTTTTTGGGATATTTTTATGTGACCGTTTGGAGGAAGTGAGGTCATGGATCATCAGGGGAGGGAAAAGAGCTTCTGGAATCATTTGTTAAAATAACCTTTAATCCCACTGGGCACACACTGGCTGAATCAACATTTCAATGAAATTACGTTAAACCAATGTGAACTAGACGTTGAATTGACGTCTGTGTCAAGTGGGATGCCACATTGACAGGGATAGGTGTTGGGCACACACACTTACATATACACACTATTATTTTAAATAATAACAGGCCTTTGTATATTTACCATGATAGTTGCAGTGTTATTAGGTGATATAGATTGAGTGTAAAAAACATTAGGAAGACCTTCCTAATATTGAGTGGAACCCCTCCCCCTTTTGCCCTCAGAACAGCCTCATATCGTTGGGGCATGGACTCTACAAGGTGTTGAAAGCGTTCCACAGGGATGCTGGCCCATGTTGACTCCAATGCTTCCCACAGTTGTGTGAAGTTGGCTGGTAGTGGATCTCTACTCTGAATAGCTCATTCCATATCATCCCACAGATGCTCAACTGGATTGAGATCTGGTGACTGGGCAGTAAGCTGAATTCACTGTCATGTTTGTGTAACCATTCCTGGACAATCCTAGCCTTGTGGCATGGGGCATTATCCTGCTGAGAAGATCTATTTGCAGATGGATACACTGCTGCCATGAAGGGATGCACCTGATTGGTGGTGATGTTCCGATATCCTGTCGCATTCAAATGTTGCTAACTGTAACCCGTCTGTTGCTCTACACAATTCATGTCAGCCTCCTTTGTCCTCTTTCATCAATTACCTGTTTTCAACCACTGGCCTGCCATTGGCTGGATGTCCTTTGGGTGGTGGACTTTTCTTGATACACATGGAAAAGTGTTTAAAAAAAACAGTTATTGACACACTCAAAACAATGCGCCTGGCACCTACTACCATTCCCCGTTCAAAGGCACTTAAAAATGTTGTCATTCACCATCTGAATGGCACCCATGCATAATCCATGTCTCAATTCTCTCAAGGCTTAAAACTCCTTCGTTAACCTGTTTCCTCCCCTTCAGCTACACTGATTGAAGTGGATTTAACAAGTGACATCAGTTAGCCAGTCAGCCAGTCTGCCATGCAGTCTTGCAATGAGTCAGGCCCTGAGGCTAGCCTCATTAAGACAGGAGATTCCTCGTCATTAAGGCAGGATCTGTCCTCATCTCTTTCCACCTGCAGGCTAGCGCCAGCCCTGTCAGCTCTCAGCCTTTAATTGAGTTCTCACTATTCTTTATTTTACTGTCAGCATTATACCATCACGTTATCACCCTCACCAACACCACCGCTTCACCAACCCCCACCCTCACCCCTCACCAACCCCTACCCCTCACCAACCCCTACCCCTCACCAACCCCCACCCTCACCCCTCACCCCTCACCAACCCCTACCCCTCACCAACCCCCACCCTCACCCCTCACCCCTCACCAACCCCTACCCCTCACCAACCCCCACCCTCACCCCTCACCCCTCACCAACCCCCACCCCCTCACCAACCCTCACCCTCACCCCTCGCCCCTCATCAACCCCCACCCCCTCACCAACCCTAACCCCTCACCAACCCCACCCCCTCACCAACACCACCCCCTCAACAACCCCCACCCCTCAATATCCACACCCCCTCACCATCCCACCCACTCTTCAACCCCCACCCCTCACCAACCCCCATCCCCTCTCCAACCACACCCCCTCACCAAACCCCATCCATACACCCTCTCACCAATCCCCACTCCCTCACCAACCCCTACCCCCACCCCCTCACCAACCCCCTTACCAACCCCCACCCTCTTACCAACCTCCACCCCCTCATCAACTGTCACCCCCTCACCAACCCCCACATCCTCACCAACCCCCTCACCAACCCCAACCCCCATCCCACCCGTACCTCCTTTTTTTCAGAGAGTAAGCGCTTTCTCCATATTAAGATGTGAAATTCATTTAGACAGTAGGCTTGAAATAGAATGGAACGAACAATTTACCCCCGTCTATTTATCACCCTATCTCTCTTTCTCTCTCACTGTCCTACTCCATCCTTGTTACCCCTCCCCTTGTGTATCTCACTTTTTCTCTCATTCTCTGTCTTTCTCTCCCCCTCCCTCTTTCGCTCTCTCTCTCAATCTCAATTTCTATTTATATTTCAATTTAAGGGCTTTATTGGCATGGGAAACATTTGTTAACATTGCCAAAGCAAGTGAAAAAAAAGGTGAAGGAAAAAAATGTACTGTAAACATTACACTCACAAAAGTTCCAAAATAATAAAGATATTTTAAATGTCATATTATATGCAAATAGTTACAGTACAAAAGGGAAAAGAAATAGACATATATATGGGTTGTATTTACAATGGTGTTTGTTCTTCACTGGTTGCCTTTTTCTTGTGGCAACAGGTCACAAATCTTTCTGCTGTGATGGCACAGTGTGGTATTTCACCCAATAGATATGGGAGTTTATCAGCATTGGGTTTGTTTTCAAATCCTTTGTGGATCTGTGTAATCTGAGGGAAATATGTATCTCTAACATGGTCATACATTTGGCAGGAGGTTAGGAAGTGCAGCTCAGTTTCCACCTCATTTTGTGGGCAGTGTGTACATAGCCTGAATTCTCTTGAGAGCCAGATCTGACTACGGCGGCCTTTCTCAATAGCAAGGCTATGCTCAGTGAGTCTGTACATTGTCAAATCTTTCCTTAATTTTCTGTTTAGGGCCAAATAGCATTCCAGTTTGCTCTCTTTTTTTGTTAATTCTTTCTAATGTGTCTAGTAATTATCATTTTGTTTTCCTCATGATTTAGTTGGGTTTCATTGTGCTGCTGTCCTGGGGTTCTGTGCGGTCTGTTTGTGTTTGTGTAGAGAGCCCCAGGGCCAGCTTGCTTAGGGGACTCATCTCCAATGTCATCTCTCTGTAGGTGATGGCTTTGTTATGGAAGGTTTGGGAATCGCTTCCTTTTAGGTGGTTGTAGAATTTAACGGCTCTTTTCTGGATTTTGACAATTAGCGGGTATCGATCAAATTCTGCTCTGTATGTATTATTTGATGCTTTACATTGTACACAGAGGATATTTTTGCAGAATGCTGCTTTCAGTCTCAATTTGGTGTTTGTCCCATTTTGTGAATTCAATTCTTGGTTGGTGAGTGGATTCCAGACCTCACAACCATAAAGGGCAATGGGTTCTATAACTGAGTATACATGGCCAGATCCTAATTGGTATGTCGAATTTTATGTTCCTTTTGATGGCATAGAAGGCCCTTTTTGACTCGTCTCTCAGATCGTTCACAGCTTTGTGGAAGTTACCTGTGGCACTGATGTTTAGGCCGAGGTATGTATAGTTTTTTTGTGTGCTCTAGGGAAACGATGTCTAGGTGGAATTTGTATTCGTGGTCCTGGCAACTGGACCTTTTTGGAACACCATTATTTTTGTCTTACTGAGATTTCCTGCAGGGCCCAAGTCTGACAGAATCTGTGCAGAAGATCTAGGTGTTGCTGTAGGTCCTCCTTGGTTGAGGACAGAAGCACCAGATCATCAGCAAACACTAGACATTTAACTTAAAATTCTAGTAGGGTGAGGCTGGGTGCTGCAGACTGTTCTAGTGCCCTCACCAATTCGTTGATATTTATGTTGAAGAGGGTGGGGCTTAAGCTGCATCCCACAGCCCTGTGGAGAAAAATGTGTGTGTTATTTGCCAATTTTAACCGCACACTTGTTGTTTGTGTACATGGATTTTATAATGTTGTATGTTCTTCCCCAGCACCACTTTCCATCAATTTGTATAGCAGACCCACATGACAAATTGAGTCAAAAGCTTTTTTGAAATCAACAAAGCATGTGAAGACTTTGCCTTTGTTTTGGTTTGTTTGTTTGTCAATTAGGGTGTGCAGGGTGATCTGTGGTGCAGTAATTTTGTAAAAAGCCAATTTGACATTTGCTTAGTATATTGTTTTCACTTAGGAAATGTAACAGTCTGTTGTGACTGATAATGCAGAGGATATTCCCAAGGTTGTTGTTCACGAATATCCCACGGTAGTTATTGTGGTCAAATTTGTCTCCACTTTTGTGGATTGGGGTGATCAGTCCTTGGTTCCAAATATTGGGGAAGATGCCAGAGCTAAGGATGATGTTAAAGAGTTTAAGTGTTACCAATTGGAGTTTGTGGTCTGTATATTTTATCATTTGATTAAGGATACCATCAACACCACAGGCCTTTTTGTGTTGGAGGGTTTGTATTTTGTCCTGTAGTTCATTCAATGTAATTGGAGAATCCAGTGGGTTCTGGTAGTCTTTAATAGTTGATTCTAAGATTTGTTTTTGATCATGTACAGTGAGGAAAAAAAGTATTTGATCCCCTACTGATTTTGTACGTTTGCCCACTGACAAAGAAATGATCAGTCTATAATTTTAATGGTAGGTTTATTTGAACAGTGAGAGACAGAATAACAACAACAAAAATCTAGAAAAACGCATGTCAAAAATCTTATAAATTGATTTGCATTTTAATGAGGGAAATAAGTATTTGACCCCCTCTCAATCAGAAAGATTTCTGGCTCCCTCTTAAAGGGAGTGCTCCTAATCTCAGTTTGTTACCTGTATAAAAGACACCTGTCCACAGAAGCAATCAATTAATCAGATTCCAAACTCTCCACCATGGCCAAGACCAAAGAGCTCTCCAAGGATGTCAGGGACAAGATTGTAGACCTACACAAGGCTGGAATGGGCTACAAGATCATCGCCAAGCAGCTTGGTGAGAAGGTGACAACATTTGGTGCGATTATTCGCAAATGGAAGAAACACAAAAGAACTGTCAATCTCCCTCGGCCTGGGGCTCCATGCAAGATCTCACCTCGTGGAGTTGCAATGATCATGAGAACGGTGAGGAATCAGCCCAGAACTACACGGGAGGATCTTGTCAATGATCTCAAGGCAGCTGGGACCATAGCCACCAAGAAAACAATTGGTAACACTCTACGCCGTGAAGGACTGAAATCCTGCAGCGCCCGCAAGGTCCCCCTGCTCAAGAAAGCACATATACATGCCCGTCTGAAGTTTGCCAATGAACATCTGAATGATTCAGAGGACAACTGGGTGAAAGTGTTGTGGTCAGATGAGACCAAAATGGAGCTCTTTGGCATCAACTCAACTCGCCGTGTTTGTAGGAGGAGGAATGCTGCCTATGACCCTAAGAACACAATCCCCACCGTCAAACATGGAGGTGGAAACATTATGCTTTGGGGGTGTTTTTCTGCTAAGGGGACAGGACAACTTCACCGCATCAATGGGACGATGGACGGGGCCATGTATCATCAAATCTTGTGTGAGAACCTCCTTCCCTCAGCCAGGGTATTGAAAATGGGTCGTGGATGGGTATTCCAGCATGACAATGACCCAAAACACACGGCCAAGGCAACAAAGGAATGGCTCAAGAAGAAGCACATTAAGGTCCTGGAGTGGCCTAGCCAGTCTCCAGACCTTAATCCCATTGAAACTCTGTTGAGGGAGCTGAAGGTTCGAGTTGCCAAACGTCAGCCTCGAAACCTTAATGACTTGGAGAAGATCTGCAAAGAGGAGTGGGACAAAATCTCTCCTGAGATGTGTGCAAACCTGGTGGCCAACTACAAGAAATGTCTGACCTCTGTGATTGCCAACAAGGGTTTTGCCACCAAGTACTAAGTCATGTTTTGCAGAGGGGTCAAATACTTATTTCCCTCATTAAAATTTAAATCATTTTATAACATTTCTGACAGTGTTTTTCTGGATTTTTTTGTTGTTATTCTGTCTCTCACTGTCCAAATAAACCTACCATTAAAATGATAGACTGATCATTTCTTTGTCAGTGGGCAAAAGAACAAAATCAGCAGGGGATCAAATACTTTTTTCCCTCACTGTATATGTTTTTTCTGTTTATTCTTTGTTATAGGGCCAAAAAGAGTGGTTTACCCATACATCTTTGTTTTGGATAGCTCTTCTATGCTCGTCTATGGATTATTCAATTCCATTGAGCTGATTTCTGACGTTCTGTTCCTTCTTTTTCCGTAGTGTATTTCTGTATTGTTTTAGTGATTCACCAGAGTGAAGGCGTAGACTCAGGTTTTCTGGGTCTCTATGTTTTTGGTTGGACAGGTTTCTCAATTTCTTTCTTAGGTTTTTACATGCTTCATCAAACCATTTGTCATTGTTGTTAATTTTCTTCGGTTTTCTGTTTGACATTTTTAGATTTGATAGGGAAGCTGAGAGGTCAAACATACCGTTTAGGTTTTCTACTGCCAAGTCTCTCTCTCTCACTCTCAACTCACCTGGACAATACTCTGTGAGGTGAGGGCCTGCTTGCTCCCAATGATATTTCCATTAGAAGGGCAGAGAAGAGCAGAGAGGGACTAATCTATCCCTTCATCACTCCTATACACAGCATTTGCTTGCATGGAAATGGGCAGAGAGAAATAGAGAAAGATTGATAAACTCCCATATCTACTGGGTGAAATACCACAGTGTGCCATCACATCAGCGAGATCTGTGACCTGTTGCCACAAGAAAAGGGCAACCAGTGAAGAACAAACACCATTGTAAATACAACCCATATTTTTGTGTATTCATTTTCCCTTTTGTACTTTAACCATTTGCACATTGTTACAACACTGTATATATACATAATACGACATTTGTAATGTCTTTATTCTTTTGGAACTTCTGTGAGTGTAATGTTTACTGTAAATGTTATTGTTTATTTCACTTTTGTATATTACTGTATCTACTTCACTTGCTTTGGCAATGTTAACTTATGTTTCCCATGCCAAAAATGCCCATGCATTGAATTGAGACAGAGAGAGAGAGAGAGAGAGAGAGAGAGAGAGAGAATAGTCCCAGTTATATCTGGCCATGGCCCAGAGGATGGCCTGTCTGCATCCACAGTTGGCTGGCTAGTTCGGAGATGATATGATGCAATTGGAGAGAGACCCAGCTAGGCCTGTGCTAATATGCATAAATGCACTTTAGCTGGGATTGGCTCCACATATGTGTTTTTCCATCATGGGTGTCACTATGGGATCACATGCTATACCCACTACACCCCACACTACAGGCAAGTCCTAAGGGTAGTGTTGCCCTTAAAGCCCTCCTCTCCCCCACTTGTCTCCCTTCCCTTCAGGCTGTGCTTGGGCTCAGGGAGCAGAAGGCCCTTCATTAGTGTACAGCAGTAGGGGTTTAGACACGCTTGTGTCCCCCAGTTATTCAGCTGGATTCTAGGGGACAGGGGGACAGGGGAACAGGGGGACAGGCGGACAGGGGAACAGGGGGACAGGGGAACAGGGGAACAGGCGGACAGAGGGACAGGGGAACAGGCGGACAGGGGAACAGGCGGACAGGCGAACAGGGGAACAGGCGGACAGGGGAACAGGCGGACAGGGGAACAGGCGAACAGAGGGACAGGGGGACAGGGGAAGAGGCGGACAGGGGAACAGGGAACAGGGGGACAGGGGAACAGGCGGACAGGGGAACAGGGGGACAGGGGAAGAAAGTGACAGGGGGACAGGGGAAAAGGCGAACAGAGGGACATGGGGACAGGGGAACAGGCGGACAGGGGGACAGGGGAACAGGGGAACAGGTGGACAGGGGAACAGGGGGACAGGGGAACAGGCGGACAGAGGGACAGGGGAACAGGCGGACAGGGGAACAGGCGGACAGGCGCACAGGGGAAAAGGCGGACAGGGGGACAGGGGAACAGGCGGACAGGGGAGCAGGGGGACAGGGGAACATGCGGACAGGGGAACAGGCGGACAGGGGAACAGGCGGACAGGGGAAAAGGGGGACAGGGGAACAGGGGAACAGGCGGACAGGGGAACAGGCGGACAGGGGAACAGGCGGACAGAGGGACAGGGGAACAGGCGGACAGGGGAGCAGGGGGACAGGGGAACATGCGGACAGGGGAACAGGCGGACAGGGGAATAGGCGGACAGGGGAAAAGGGGGACAGGGGAACAGGGGAACAGGCGGACAGAGGGACAGGGGAACAGGCGGACAGGGGAACAGGGGGACAGGGGAACAGGGGAACAGGCGGACAGGGGGACAGGGGAACAGTGGGACAGGGGAATAGGGGGACAGGGGAACAGGCGGACAGGGGAACAGGTGGACAGGGGAATACGCAGGCAGGGGAACAGGGGGACAGGGGAACAGGGGAACAGGCGGACAGAGGGACAGGGAAACAGGGGGACAGGGGAAAAAGGGGAACAGGCGGACAGGGGGACAGGGGAACAGGGGGACAGGGGAACAGGGGAACAGGCGGACAGAGGGACAGGCGGACAGGGGAACAGGCGGACAGGGGAACAGGCGGACAGGGGAACAGGCGGACAGGAGGACAGGGGAACAGGCGTACAGGGGAGCAGGGGGACAGGGGAACAGGCGGACAGGGGAACAGGCGGACAGGGGAACAGGCGGACAGAGGGACAGGGGAACAGGCGGACAGGGGAACAGGCGGACAGGGGGACAGGGGAACAGGCGGACAGGGGAAAAGGGGGACAGGGGCACAGGGGAAAAGGGGAACAGGCGGACAAAGGGACAGGGGGACAGGGGAACAGGGGAACAGGCGGACAAAGGGACAGGGGGACAGGGGAACAGGTGAACAGAGGGACAGGGGGACAGGGAAACAGGTGGACAGAGGGACAGGGGAACAGGTGGTCAGGGGAACAGTTGGACAGAGGGACAGGGGAACAGAGGGACAGGGAAACAGGCGGACAAGGGGACAGGCGGACAGGGGAACAGGCGGACAGGGGAACAGGGGAACAGGGGAACAGAAATAGGCAGACAGGGGGACAGGCGGACAGGGGAACAGGGGGACAGGGGAAAAGGGGAACAGGCGGACAAAGGGACAGGCGGACAGGGGAACAGGGGGACAGGGGAAAAGGGGAACAGGCGGACAAAGGGACAGGGGAACAGGGGAACAGGTGGACAGAGGGACAGGGGAACAGGTGGACAGGTGGTCAGGGGAACAGTTGGACAGGGGAGTAGGCGGAAAGGGGGACAGGGAAACAGGCGGACAGGGGGACAGGGGGACAGGGGAACAGGCGGACAGAGGGACAGGGGGACAGGGGAACAGGGGGACAGGGGAACAGGCGGACAGAGGGACAGGGGAACAGGCGGACAGGGGGACAGGGGGAAAGGGGAACAGGGAAACAGGCGGACAGGCGGACAGGGGGACAGGGGAACAGGGGAACAGGGAAATGGCAGACAGGCAGACAGGCGGACAGGGAAACAGGGGAACAGGCAGACAGGCAGACAGGGAAACAGGGGAACAGGCGGACAGAGGGACAGGGGAACAGGCGGACAGGGACACAGGGGAACAGGCGGACAGGGGGACAGGGGGACAGGGAAACAGGCAGACAGGGGGACAGGGGAACAGAGGGACAGGGAAACAGGTGGACAGGCGGACAGGGGGACAGGGGAACAGGCGGACAGGGGGACAGAGGGACAGGGGGACAGGCGGACAGGGGGACAGGGAAACAGGCAGACAGGGGGACAGGGGAACAGAGGGACAGGGAAACAGGCGGACAGGCGGACAGGGGGACAGGGGAACAGGCGGACAGGGGGACAGGGAAACAGGTGGACAGGGGGACAGGGGAACAGGCGGACAGAGGGACAGGGAAACAGGCGGACAGGGGAACAGGCGGACAGGGGAACAGGCGGACAGGGGGACAGGGAAACAGGCGGACAGAGGGACAGGGGGACAGGGGAACAGGCGGACAGGGGAACAGGTGGACAGGGGGACAGGGAAACAGGCAGACAGAGGGACAGGGGGACAGGCGGACAGGGGAACAGGCGGACAGGGGGACAGGGAAACAGGCGGACAGAGGGACAGGGGGACAGGGGAACAGGCGGACAGGGGCACAGGTGGACAGGGGGACAGGGAAACAGGCGGACAGAGGGACAGGGGGACAGGGGAACAGGGGAACAGGCGGACAGGGGGACAGGGAAACAGGCGGACAGAGGGACAGGGGGACAGGGGAACAGGCGGACAGGGGAACAGGTGGACAGGGGGACAGGGAAACAGGCGGACAGAGGGACAGGGGAACAGGCGGACAGGGGGACAGGGAAACAGGCGGACAGAGGGACAGGGGGACAGGGGAACAGGCGGACAGGGGGACAGGGAAACAGGCAGACAGAGGGACAGGGGGACAGGGGAACAGGCGGATAGAGGGACAGGGGGACAGGGGAACAGGCGGACAGGGGAACAGGCGGACAGGGGGACAGGGAAACAGGCGGACAGAGGGACAGGGGGACAGGGGAACTCACGGCCCGGCCTCATGATGCTAATACATTTGTTTCTCATTTGTTATCATTCCCCACTGATACAGGAGGAGACTGATACCGCAACAACTGCTGTGTGTGTGGGTGTGTGTGTCTGTGTGTGTGCCTGGTGTGTGTCTGTGTGTTCATGTTTAGTACTGCATAGGCCTGACATCGTTAAGCCCTAATGATCCACTCACTATGTCTGTCAGGGCAGGTCACCCAAAGCATACTGCTGGGAGGAAGGACAGGTCACTTTGGAGAAACCACAGTACACCAGACCACTGCCAAGCCTCCAGTCTAATTTGTAATCTAATAAATTCCAAAAAGCAATCAGCAACAGCCAATGGCTATTCAATATAACCCTCCTTGCTCTCTTCGACTAGACTGAGATAATTGTCCCGTAATGTGGTCAAGAGGACTGGAGAGGGAGAGAGGGGGACTAGAAGAAGAGAGGGAGAGAAGGTCAGGCCTATCTCTTTGCCGAAAATAGCCTCCAAATGTGCAAGGTAAGACTCCTATTATTAGGACGTCTAAGCTGACAAGGAGGTGGCTGTGGCCTGTTTACTTTTGCTGGGGATATTTGGAGCGAGGTACCAGAAGGAGGGAGGGAGGGAGGGAGGGAGGGAGGGAGGGAGGGAGGGAGGGAGGGAACCAGGATGGTCCAGGAAGTGTGAGGCAGATAATTGCAGCTGACAGTCCAGTCTGCCACACAGTTAATTTGAGCCTGAGCCCAGGTCCCTAGTACTTAGCACATTCTGTACAGGTACATGCCAGACACTTCTCTCCCTCTCTCTCTCCCTATCTCTCTCTCCTTCTCTCTCTCCCTATCTCTCTCTCTCTCTCTCTCCCTCTCTCTCTCTCTCTCTCTCCCTCTCTCTCTCTCTCTCTCTCTCTCTCTCACACTCTCTCACACTCTCTCTCTTCTTTTTTTTCTCTCCCTCTCTCCCTCTCTCTCCTCTTCTTTTACTCTCTCTCTCCCCCTCTCGCTCTCTCTCCTTCTTTTACTCTCTCTCTCCTTCTTTTACTCTCCCCTCTCTCTCTCATCCTACCTGTTTCTCTCAGATTCTCTCTTTCTGGCAGTCATATAATCAGTCATCAGTAAAAATAAATAGAGCTATGAGTGACTCTACTGATGCACTGCACACACTGTGTTCTTATTTTCCTAGGTTTTCACTGGGCGATACTGTACTTGTCAGTGATTGGGTGGCCCGCTGCGTCATCCCTAACTCCCTGACAGGTGGGCCATTATATGAAGAGAAGAAAATAATCCCTCTCTTCTGAAGATCACCTTTCAAAAAATGAGAAGTCTCAGTTGCCAGTCGCCCAAGTCCAAGCTCTTACCTTCAATCTGCACCGAATAATGAATCCACTCTTAATAATAGTGGCTATATTTGAAGCACACACTCTTCAATGTCTATGTCTGGATTTGGCTTTTGTGTGAGTCTCTGAGTGCTTGTGGCTTTCTTAATGTCTTTAGTATTCTCTCTGGTATGCAATCTGGCTCCGCTCAGGTTGTGCATGTGTCCCTGCAACCTTAAAGGTCCTCAATGATGTCACCACTGCCCTTGATTTTAAGCAATGTTGTGCAGCTATTTTGATTGACTTGGCCAAAGCTTTTGATACGGTAGACCATTCCATTCTTGTGGGTCGACTAAGGAGTATTGGTGTCTCTGAGGGGTCTTTGGCCTGGTTTGCTAACTACCTTTCTTAAAGAGCGCAGTGTGTAAGCTTTAACAGCCACTGCCTGTCACCAAGGGAGAACCCCAAGGCGTGATCCTAGGCCCCACGCTCTTCTGAACCACATCAACAACATAGCTCAGACAGTAGGAAGCTCTCTCATCCATTTATATGCAGATGATTGTCTTACACTCAGCTGGCCCCTCCCCGGATTTTGTGTTAAACGCTCTACAACAAAGCTTTCTGAGAGTCCAACAAGCTCTTAGTATCCTACATAAAAAAAAATGAATCCTAGCCCCTGTCACCGCAGGAGGCGTTTTGACTGTTGGTAGGCCATCATTGTAAATACGATTTTTTTCTGAATTGACTTGCCTAGCTAAATAAAGGTTAAATAAATACAAATAAATAATCTAATAGATATTGTGTGTGCGTGCATAAGTGTGTGTATGTATAAAAGTCATTAAGCTTTGGATAGTCCAGAACTTGTGACCCCGGCTCAGTGTCTCCACTGTACTGCGTGTGTCTGTGTGGAAGGTTGGGAATGCCCAATGGCTCCTGAACCAGCTTACTGTACCATAGATGGCATTAACCCTCCCAGTCCCACATCCCTGCAACCACTTGACATTTTAATAAAAATGTCCCTGAGTGCACTCACATTAAAGGGCGTGACATTTCATTTGCACTCGAGGCTGATTAAAATACACCCTTATGGTCTCAAGAATAGAAGGGCCATTTGTGTACCCTCTGTTTATGATTAGGAGGAAAGGCATGAATGTGAGATGTGCCGATGGAGAAAACAATAGAAAGGCCTTTTCTGGTTCACTATGAAGCACAGTGCAGATGTAGTGGTTCCTTTTTAGACCTACACTGTACGCTGAAAAGTATAGGTGCGGAAAACTACATTGAAAGGATAATGGTCATCTCATTAAAAGTCCACCTCACGTTATATTATTAATATTGAATTACATTCGATCCACAACTTGAAATCCTGTAATCGTATTGTTTGATCTTATTTGTGTTCGTTTTTCTCCACAGGAAGTTCAGAAGAGAAAATCACATTTGGCGTGACGAGTTTGACGTCTGCTCAGCGTTCATCGCTGGCATGTTGGATTTGTGTCTGTGTCACAGCACCTGAGTGGCACTGGTCTGGCTGGGTGTTGCTTCTGTGCTGTGTGTTAGTCCCAGCTGTGCTGTGTGTTCTGACTCCAGGCCAGGTTTCACCTGTCACCTCCTATTGGGACAGAGTGCTGTACAATGGCCTGCGGCCTATCGTAGTCACTGCTGTACGGACCAACAAGCTCTCACAGTCTCACGATGAAATTAGACGTTCATCCATGTTTCTCAAACATAAAATGTCGAAGTTGTTCCAAACATCAAATGAACTCAGAGTTGTTGAAGGGATAATCCACCCCAGAAATAAAAATCATGAAACTCCTGTCAATTCTATCAGTGGGTAAAATACACATTTCCCCATGATTTATCTTCAAAGTGATCCGCCTGTGGAAATCCGGAAATCGTGTAGGATCGCATCATAGCTATATAATTCTCAACACTGTAGGTAGGGGATTACACACTATCACATTTCATAACGCTTGTAGAGGAATATCTAAGAGGAATAACTATGTAAGAATACTGATCATTGACTATAGCTCAGCATTCAACAAAATAGTACCCTCCAAGCTCATCATTAAGCTCGAGGCCCTGGGTCTGAACCCCGCCCTGTGCAACTGGGTCCTGGACTTCCTGACGGGCCGCACCCCAGATGGTGAAGGTACAAAACAACACCTCCACTTCACTGATCCTCAACACTGGGGCCCCACAAGGGTGCGTGATCAGCCCCTCCTGTACTCGCCATTCACCCATGATTGCGTGACCACGCACGCCTCCAACTCGATCATCAAGTTTGCAGACAACACGACAGTAGTAGGCTTGATTACCAACAATGATGAGACAGTCTACAGGGAGGAGGTGGTCATGGACTTCAGGAAACAGCAGAGGGAGCTCCCCCCAATCCACATCGATGGGACCACAGTGGAGAAGGTGAAAACTTAAAGTTCCTTGGCGTACACATCACTGACAAACTGAAATGGTCCACCCGAGGTCAGTACAGGTGCATCAAAGCTGGGACTGAGAGACTGAAAAAGGCCATCAGACTGCTAAACAGCAATCACTAGCACATTAGAGGCTGTTGCCTATATACAGTTGAAGTCAGAAGTTTACATACACTTAGGTTGGAATCATTAAAACACATTTTTCAACCACTCCATACATTTCTTGCTATCAAACTATAGTTTTGGCAAGTCGGTTAGGACATCTACTTTGTGCATGACACAAGTAATTTTCCAACAATTGTTTACAGACATATTATTTCACTAATAATTCCAGTGGGTCAGAAGTTCACATACACTAATCTGACTCTGCCTTTAAACAGCTTGGAAAAATTCCAGAAAATGATGTCATGGCTTTAGAAGCTTCTGATAGGCTAAATTACATAATTTGAGTCAATCGGAGGTGTACCTGTGGATGTATTTCAAGGCCTACCTTCAAACTCAGTGCCTCTTTGCTTGACATCATGGGAAAATCAAAATAAATCAGCCAAGACCTCAGAAAAAAATTGTAGACCTCCACAAGTCTGGTTCATCCTTGGGAGCAATTTCCAAATGCCTGAAGGTACCACATTCATCTGTACAAACAATAGTACGCAAGTATAAAAACCATGGGACCACACAGCCATCATACCACTCAAGAAGGAGATGCGTCCTGTCTCCTAGAGATGAACGTACTTTGGTGAGAAAAGTACAAATCAATCCCAGAAGAACAACAAAAGACCTTGTCAAGATGCCGGAGGAAACAGGTACAAAAATATCTATATCCACAGTAAAACGAGTCCTATATCGACATAACCTGAAAAGCCACACAGCAAGGAAGAAGCCACTGCTCCCAAACCGCCATAAAAAAAGCCAGACTGCGGTTTGCAACTGCACATGGGGACAAAGATGGTACTTTTTGGAGAAATATCCTCTGGTCTGATGAAACAAAAATAGAACTGTTTGGCCATAATGACCATTGTTATGTTTGGAGGAAAAAGGGGGAGGCTTGCAAGCCGAAGAACACCATCCCAACCGCGAAGAACGGGGGTGGCAGCATCATGTTGTGGGGTGCTTTGCTGCAGGAGGGACTGGTGCACTTCACAAAATTGATGGTATCATGAGGAACAAAAATGATGTGGATATATTGAAGCAACATCTCAAGACATCAGTCAGGAAGTTAAAGCTTGGTCGCAAATGCGTTTTCCAAATGGACAATGACCCCAAGCATACTTCCAAAGTTGTGGCAAAATGGCTTAAAGACAACAAAGTCAAGGTATTGGACTGGCCATCACAAAGCCCTGACCTCAATCCTATAGAGAATGTGTGGGCAGAACTGATAAAGTGTGTGCGAGCAAGGAGGCCTACAAACCTGACTCAGTTACTCTAGCTCTGTCAGGAGGAATGGGCCAAAATTCACCCAACTTATTGTGGGAACTTGTGGAAGGCTACCCAAAATGTTTGACCCTCGTTAAACAATTTAACCTGTTGAGGACAGACGTTCCACTAGCGGAACCTCGTTCCACCTGCAGAACCCCTAGCCGTCAGCCAATGGCATCGCACGGCGCGAAATACAAAACCAACTAAAATACCACAATTCAATTTTTTCAAACAATCAACTATTTTACACCATTGTAAAGATAAGACTTTCGTTAATCTAACCACATTGTCCGATTTCAAAAAGGCTTTACAGCGAAAGCAAAACATTAGATTATGTTAGGAGAGTACATAGACACAAATAATCACACAGCCATTTTCCAAGCAAGCATATATGTCACATAAACCCAAACCACAGCTATATGCAGCACTAACCTTTGATGATCTTCATCAGATGACACTCCTAGGACGTTATGTTATACATTACATGCATGTTTTGTTCGATCAAGTTCATATTTATATAAAAAAACAGCTTTTTACATTAGCATGTGATGTTCAGAACTAGCATACCCACCGAAAACGTCCGGTGAATTTACTAAATGACTCATGATAAACGTTGACAAAATACATAACAATTATTTTAAGAATTATAGATACAGAACTCCTTTATACAATCTCTATGTCCGATTTTAAAATAGCTTTTCGGTGAAAGCACATTTTGCAATATTCTGAGTACATAGCTCGGCCATCACAGGCTAGCTAATTTGACACCCACCAAGTTTAGGTCTCACTAAACTCAGAATTACTATTAGAAAAATTGGATTACCTTTGCTCTTCTTCGTCAGAATGCACTCCCAGGACTTCTACTTCAACAACAAATGTTGTTTTGGTTCCAAATAATCCATAGTTATGTCCAAATATCCCCGTTTTGTTCGTGCGTTCAGGTCACTATCCGAAGGGTAACGCACGAGCGCATTTCATGACAAAAAAATTCAAAATATTCCATTACCGTACTTAGAAGCATGTCAAAAGCTGTTTAAAAGCAATTTTTATGCTATTTTTCTCGTAAAATAGTGATAATATTCCAACCGGGCAACACTGTATTCATTCAAAGGCTGAAAGAAAAAAATGGAGAAGTCTAGTGAACGCGCATCTCAGTCTCACTATCCCCAGGCTGACCACTTACAAACTCTGCTGCTGTTCTTTGCCCAGAGACAGCAGACACCCCATTCCACTTTCTGGCGGCTTTAGAGAGCCAATGGAAGCCTTAGAAAGTGTCACGTCACAGCACAGATGCTGTAATGTTGATAGAGATGCAACAGAAGGACAACAAATTGCCAGACAGGGCACTTCCTGTGTGGAATCTTCTCAGGTTTTGGCCTGCCATATGAGTTCTGTTATACTCACAGACACCATTCAAACAGTTTTAGAAACTTTAGAGTGTTTTCTATTCAAATCTACTAATTACATGCATATTCTAGTTTCTGGGCAGCAGTAGTAACCAGATTAAATCGGGTACGTTTTTTATCCGGCCGTGAAAATACTGCCCCCTATCCCAAAGAAGTTAAAGGCAATGCTACCAAATACCAATTGAGTGTATGTAAACTTCTGACCCACTGGGAATGTGGTGAAAGAAAGAAAAGCTGAAATAAATCATTCTCTCTACTTTTATTCTGAAATTTCACATTCTTAAATAAAGTGGTGATCCTAACTGACCTAAGACAGGGAATCTTTACTAGGATTAAATGTCAGGAATTGTGAAAAACTGAGTTTGGCTAAGGTGTATGTAAACTTCCGCCTTCAACTGTAAGGTTTGGGATAGGCTTAAAGCAAAGTATCGAAAACAACTTTCTATCGCTGGATCAAACATGCAACCTTTGGAACCAGAGGAAGATGCTTTTGCCCATCCACCATCCCCAACACCCTAGCAAAACTGAAAACTACTTGAAGGTAACAGCGCTCACTGTTGCCCCCTAGTGGCCGGTTTCTACGTCATCTCCCGACATCCTCAGACATGGTTGGTTGTCAAATATTGACTTGTATCACGGGTGACTTGTCTGGTACTGACGGCCCTGCCGGTCGCCTGGGGTCCACTCTAAACGCCCCGCTTCCAGAGCCATTCACACTCACCAGAAACTGACCTGTCTGTCTGTCTGTCTGTCTGTCTCTCTCTCTCTCTCTCTCTGTCTCTCTGTCTCTCTGTCTCTAAGTCTATCTGATCTGACAGGGCACACTGAGATGTTTATCTTACCTCAGAGTTTCACTTGGTTTTGTGTTGTGTTTCTGAAATGTCGGAATTCACTGTAAATGCATATTGGAGACCTACATGGTTCAGACTTATTGAGTGTGTTGGCAAATGGTTTGAAGTGAAGGATAATTGCATAGAGAAAAACAACTCTGGGAATTAAAATGCAGCCATGTATTAATCTACTGTATTCCAATGGATAGACAATGCAATTGGTTTATACTTCAAATCAAATCAAATCAAATTTATTTATATAGCCCTTCGTACATCAGCTGAAATCTCAAAGTGCTGTACAGAAACCCAGCCTAAAACCCCAAACAGCAAGCAATGCATGTGAAAGAAGCACGGTGGCTGGGAAAAACTCCCTAGGAAAAACTCCTGAGAAAGGCCAAAAACCTAGGAAGAAACCTAGAGAGGAACCAGGCTATGAGGGGTGGCCAGTCCTCTTCTGGCTGTGCCGGGTGGATATTATAACAGAACATGGTCAAGATGTTAAAATGTTTGTAAATGACCAGCATGGTCAAATAATAATAATCATAGTAATTGTCGAGGGTGCAACAAGCACGTCCGGTGAACAGGTCAGGGTTCCGTAGCCGCAGGCAGAACAGTTGAAACTGGAGCAGCAGCATGGCCAGGTGGACTGGGGACAGCAAGGAGTCATCATGCCAGGTAGTCCTGAGGCATGGTCCTAGGGCTCAGGTCCTCCGAGAGAAAGAAAGAAAGAGAGAAAGAGAGAATTAGAGAGAGCATATTTACATTCACACAGGACACCGGATAAGACAAGAGAATACTCCAGATGTAACAGACTGACCCTAGCCCCCCGACACATAAACTACTGCAGCATAAATACTGGAGGCTGAGACAGGAGGGATCAGAAGACACTGTGGCCCCATCCGATGATACCCCCGGACAGGGCCAAACAGGCAGGATATAACCCCACCCACTTTGCCAAAGCACAGCCCCCACACCACTAGAGGGATATCTACAACCACCAACTTACCGTCCGAAGACAAGGCCGAGTATAGCCCACAAAGATCTCCGCCACGGCACAACCCAAGGGGGGGGCGCCAACCCAGACAGGAAGACCACGTCAGTGGCTCAACCTACTCAAGTGACGCACCCCTCCCATGGACGGCATGGAAGAACACCAGTAAGTCAGTGACTCAGCCCCTGTAAAAGGGTTAAAGGCAGAGAATCCCAGTGGGAAGAGGGGAACCGACAAGGCAGAGACAGCAAGGGCGGTTCGTTGCTCCAGCCTTTCCGTTCACCTTCACACTCCTGGGCCAGACTATACTTAATCATAGGACCTACTGAAGAGATAAGTCTTCAGTAAAGACTTAAAGGTTGAGACTGAGTCTGCGTCTCTCACATGGGTAGGCAGACCATTCCATAAAAATGGAGCTCTATAGGAGAAAGCCCTACCTCCAGCCGTTTGCTTAGAAATTCTAGGGACAATTAGGAGGCCTGCGTCTTGTGACCGTAGCGTACGTGTAGGTATGTACGGCAGGACCAAATCGGAAAGATAGGTAGGAGCAAGCCCATGTAATGCTTTGTAGGTTAGCAGTAAAACCTTGAAATCAGCCCTTGCCTTAACAGGAAGCCAGTGTAGGGAGGCTAGCACTGGAGTAATATGATCAAATTTTTTGGTTCTAGTCAGGATTCTAGCAGCCGTATTTAGCACTAACTGAAGTTTGTTTAGTGCTTTATCCGGGTAGCCGGAAAGTAGAGCATTGCAGTAGTCGAGCCTAGAAGTAACAAAAGCATGGATTAATTTTTCTGCGTCATTTTTGGACAGAAAGTTTCTGATTTTTGCAATGTTACGTAGATGGAAAAAAGCTGTCCTTGAAGCAGTCTTGATATGTTCTTCAAAAGAGAGATCAGGGTCCAGAGTAACGCCGAGGTCCTTCACAGTTTTATTTGAGACGACTGTACAACCATCCAGATTAATTGTCAGATTCAACAGAAGATCTCTTTGTTTCTTGGGACCTAGGACAAGCATCTCTGTTTTGTCCGAGTTTAAAAGTAGAAAATTTGCAGCCATCCACTTCCTTATGTCTGAAACACAGGCTTCTAGCGAGGGCAATTTTGGGGCTTCACCATGTTTCATTGAAATGTACAGCTGTGTGTCGTCCGCATAGCAGTGAAATTTAACATTATGTTTTCGAATGACATCCCCAAGAGGTAAAATATATAGTGAAAACAATAGTGGTCCTAGAACGGAACCTTGAGGAACACCGAAATTTACAATTGATTTGTCAGAGGACGAACCATTCACAGAGACAAACTGATATCTTTCCGACAGATAAGATCTAAACCAGGCCAGAACTTGTCCATGTAGACCAATTTGGGTTTCCAATCTCTCCAAAAGAATGTGGTGATCGATGGTATCAAAAGCGGCACTAAGATCTAGGAGCATGAGGACAGATGCAGAGCCTCGGTCTGACGTCATTAAAAGGTCATTTACCACCTTCACAAGTGCAGTCTCAGTGCTATGATGGGGTCTAAAACCAGACTGAAGCGTTTCGTATACATTGTTTGTCTTCAGGAAGGCAGTGAGTTGCTGCGCAACAACTTTTTCTAAAATTTTTGAGAGGAATGGAAGATTTGATATAGGCCGATAGTTTTTTATAATTTCTGGGTCAAGATTCGGCTTTTTCAAGAGAGGCTTTATTACTGCCACTTTTAGTGAGCTTGGTACACATCCGGTGGATAGAGAGCCGTTTATTATGTTCAACATAGGAGGGCCAAGCACAGGAAGCAGCTCTTTCAGTAGTTTAGTTGGAATAGGGTCCAGTATGCAGCTTGAGGGTTTGGAGGCCATGATTATTTTCATCATTATGTCAAGAGATATAGTACTAAAACACTTTAGTATCTCCCTTGATCCTAGGTCCTGGCAGAGTTGTGCAGACTCAGGACAATGGAGCCCTGGAGGAATACCCAGATTTAAAGAGGAGTCCGTAATTTGCGTTCTAATGATCATGATCTTTTCCTCAAAGAAGTTCATAAATTTATTACTGCTGAAGTGAAAGCCATCCTCCATTTGCGAATGCTGCTTTTTAGTTAGCTTTGCGACAGTGTCAAAAAGAAATTTCGGATTGTTCTTATTTTCCTCAATTAAGTTGGAAAAATAGGATGATCGTGCAGCAGTGAGGGCTCTTCGATACTGCACGGTACTGTCTTTCCAAGCTAGTCGGAAGACTTCCAGTTTAGTGTGGCGCCATTTCCGTTCCAATTTTCTGGAAGCTTGCTTCAGAGCTCGTGTATTTTCTGTATACCAGGGAGCTAGTTTCTTATGACAGATGTTTTTAATTTTTAGGGGTGCAACTGCATCTAGGGTATTGTGCAAGGTTAAATTGAGTTCCTCGGTTAGGTGGTTAACTGATTCTTGTCCTCTGACGTCCTTGGGTAGGCAGAGGGAGTCTGGAAGGGCATCAAGGAATCTTTGGGTTGTCTGAGAATTTATAGCACGACTTTTAATCTTCCTTGGTTGGGGTCTGAGCAGATTATTTGTTGCAATTGTAAACGCAATAAAATGGTGGTCCGATAATCCAGGATTATGAGGAAAAACATTAAGATCCACAACATTTATTCCATGGGACAAAACTAGGTCCAGAGTATGACTGTGGCAGTGAGTAGGTCCAGAGACATGTTGGACAAAACCCACTGAGTCGATGATGGCTCCGAAAGCCTTTTGGAGTGGGTCTGTGGACTTTTCCATGTGAATGTTAAAGTCACCAAAAATTAGAATATTATCTGCTATGACTACAAGATCCGATAGGAATTCAGGGAACTCAGTAAGGAACACTGCATATGGCCCAGGAGGCCTGTAAACAGTAGCTATAAAAAGTGATTGAGTAGGCTGCATAGATTTCATGACTAGAAGCTCAAAAGACGAAAACGTCATTGTTTTTTTTTTTTAAATTGAAATTTGCTATCGTAAATGTTAGCAACACCTCCGCCTTTGCCGGATGCACGGGGGGTATGGTCACTAGTGTAACCAGGGGGTGAGGCCTCATTTAACACAGTAAATTCATCAGGCTTAAGCCATGTTTCAGTCAGGCCAATCACATCAAGATTATGATCAGTGATTAGTTCATTGACTATAACTGCCTTGGAAGTGAGGGATCTAACATTAAGTAACCCAATTTTGAGATGTGAAGTATCACAATCTCTTTCAATAATGGCAGGAATGGAGGAGGTCTTTATACTAGTAAGATTACTGAAGCGAACACCGCCATTTTTAATTTTGCCCAACCTAGATCGAGGCACAGACACGGTCTCAATGGGGAAAGCTGAGCTGACTACGCTAACTGTGCTAGTGGCAGACTCCACTAAGCTGGCAGGCTGGCTAACAGCCTGTTGCCTGGCCTGCACCCTATTTCATTGTGGAGCTAGAGGAGTTAGAGCCCTGTCTATGTTCGTAGATAAGATGAGAGCACCCCTCCAGCTAGGATGGAGTCCGTCACTCCTCAGCAGGCCAGGCTTGGTCCTGTTTGTGGGTGAATCCCAGAAAGAGGGCCAGTTATCTACAAATTCTATCTTTTGGGAGGGGCAGAAAACAGTTTTCATCCAGCGATTGAGTTGTGAGACTCTGCTGTAGAGCTCATCACTCCCCCTAACTGGGAGGGGGCCAGAGACAATTAATCGATGCCGACACATCTTTCTAGCTGATTTACATGCTGAAGCTATGTTGCGCTTGGTGACCTCTGACTGTTTCATCCTAACATCGTTGGTGCCGACGTGGATAACAATATCTCTATACTCTCTACACTCGCCAGTTTTAGCTTTAGCCAGCACCGTCTTTAGATTAGCCTTAACGTCGGTAGCCCTGCCCCCTGGTAAACAGTGTATGATCGCTGGATGATTAGTTTTAAGTCTAATACTGCGGGTAATGGAGTCGCCAATGACTAGGGTTTTCAATTTGTCAGAGCTAATGGTGGGAGCCGTCGGCGTCTCAGACCCCACAACGGGAGGAGCAGAGACCAGAGAAGTCTCGGCCTCCGACTCCGACTCGCTTAACGGGGAGAACCGGTTGAAAGTTTCTGTCGGCTGAATAAGCGACACCGGTTGAGCATTCCTACAGCGTTTCCCTCCAGACGCCATGAGAAAGATGTCCGGCTGCGGGACCGTGCGAGGGGGTTTATACTAACGTTACTATCTGTACTTGCTGGTGGCACAGACGCTGTTTCATCCTTTCCTACACTGAAATGACCCTTGCCTAACGATTGCGTCTGAAGCTGGGCTTGCAGCACAGCTATCCTTGCCGTAAGGCGATCGTTCTCCTGTATATTATGAGTACAATGACTGCAATTAGAAGGCATCATGTTAATGTTACTTAGCTTCGGCTGTTTGAAGTCCTGACGAACCATGTCCAGATAAAACCTCTGGGGTAGGAAAGTTGAATGAAAAAAAAGTTGAGTGAGGGAAAAAGTAAAAATATACGGTAATGAAAAAGTAAAAACCGTCAGGTAGCAAAGTAAAAACGGCAACAAAAACGCACAGCAGCGTAAACAAGTCTGCAAGTTGTGACCGGAAACAGGAAACTCGGACTGCTTTGCTTTATTTTGGCCAGGTCACAGTTGTAAATGAGAAATTGTTCTCAACTAGCTTACCTGGTTAAATAAAGGGAAAATAAAAAAATAATTTAAAAAATACTGTCAATTCCTCCCATCGTACTGGATGCCAGATTGTATAAGGGCCCAGATTCAGACACAGGAGGCAGATGGTTTGAGTCTTTGATATTTATTATAATCCAAAAGGGTAGACAACAGAATGGTCGTGGACAGGCAAAAGGTCAAAACTAGTTCCGAGTCCCGGAGGTACAGAGTGGCAGGCAGGCTCGAAGTCAAGGCAGGCAGAATGGTCAGGCAGGCGGGTACAGAGTCCAGAAACAGGCAAGGGTCAAAACCGGGAGGACTAGCAAAAAGAGAATAGAAAAAGCAGGTGCACGGGAAAAACACACTGGTTGACTTGAACATACAAGACGAACTAGCCATTATACTTCCTGTATACAAACTGTAGAGGTGATCTGCTTGTTCTACTTGGTCTCTGGGGACCAATAGGAAGTCTGATTTGTCTCTGTGGACCAATAGGACGTCTGATTTGTCTCTGGGGACCAATAGGAAGTTAGAGAAAAGCTCCACCAGTGATTCCCTCTATGCCACATCATCAGCTGAGACCTGGCTTTCTATAAAGCCTTGGACATAATTTATCTCATGGTCATGTTCCGCCACTGGCAGCATCGCACGCACGCACACACGCACACACGCACGCACGCACACACACACACACACACACACACACACACACACACACACACACACACACTGATACAACTAGGGGTGATTTACCTTATTCTATCCTATAGTTGGGGGGGTGATGATGATGATGATGAGGATGATGATGATGTGATCCTCTGTCCTATTTGCTCTCCTTCCATCATGGTTAGTGTGTTATGACATCTTTAACTCAATTCCATGAAATTAGCACAGTGAAATGTATAGCCGTAAAAAACGATGTATGGTATACTTGTATCCTCAAGCAGCCAATGACGAGCAAGCAAACGGTAACATAGTAACCTAATTACAAGTATTTTATATAATATCCAATGACCGCTTAGTTGTTAAAATAGGAGAGGTCCATGGGTTAATCATAGCCTGTGAGCAGTCTCATGTAATTGAAGCATAATATTATAATTAGTTCACTTTTACTCAAACTTACTGTATCTGTGTCAATAAAAAATATAGTCCACATGGCTGGCCTAATCACACATGTCAACTTACAAAAAAGAAAAACATACAGTCTATGATACTGACGTTCCAGCGACCTATTATGTGTAAAATGAACCCTATTGAATTACTTCATCACAGCATATGGGGTTTATCATTGATATTTCAACTTGTGTTGGATCATCAAGAGCCTTTACGGATTGGCTCAATTGTAAAACACACTATTAGTGTTGTCGTCAGGCTGGTATCAGCTTATACGCCACAGAAAAATAGCTATTTGCGTCAACAGTACTGACAACAGTGATGGAGGTGGTGCTCTAGCAGTCGTAGGTGTGTGTGATGTGTACTCAGACAACGTGGTGTGTATCATACACAACCATAATGTTTTGGAGATGACAGTTGCGGTATGTCATCAACTCCATCACCACTACTCAGTCAAACCATTGATTTCTACAGTGGCAGAAACAAACAATTAGTTTCCCTATATGCCTCTCCCTCAGCAGCCAGGCTAGCCTGGCCAGAAGGGAGGACACAAACGTTGGGAGAGAGGGATGCGGGAGGGAGGGAGGGAGGGAGGGATGGAGGGACGTAGAGGAGGGAGTTAAAAGGAGAAAGAGGCTAAATTGGGAATCTATTAGTGAGGTTTCAGTATAGCAGGCCCTCTCTCTCGCCCGTAAACACACAGAAATGTGTTCAAGTGAAAGGGCTTTATAAATTTCCCTTCTTGGGAGTAATGTGGTTTGAATGGCTGGTAAAATGGGACTGGGAGAATTTCATTCCCGCTCTCTCCCCAGGCGAGTCACCTTTGACCCACGATAATATGAGCCTTTTCTATTTTTTCCCCACTCTCCCTGTTCTCCCTCTCTCCCTGTTCTCCTCACTCCCTGTTCTCCATCTCTCCATCTCTCCCTCTCTCCTTTTCTCCGTCTGATGGGAAGAGCGGCGGGGGACAGGGGAGGATGGGGGTTGTAGTACGGGATGAGGTGGGAGCAGCGGGGGATGGGGGTTGTGGTATGGAGGTGGGGGGGGTGTTCAAGGCTTATTTATTTAGCAGAATGAGGCAGGTGTGTTGTCCAGGACCCAGATTAGCTCATCTGTTTATATTAAATGCCACGCCATTGGGAAGCCCCGTGTCACGGGAGCAGTGGGGGCCCATTTCTATCTGCAAGGGACCTTGCAATCTATACCGCCAGTACTACACACTGAGACCTGGTCCTGCGGCATGACCCACTTTACCAGAGCCATAGACATTCACCGCCGCCAATTGTCTGCTGCTGATACGCTGCTGATCAACTGTAGATGATGCTGTGTTGCCGTTTTCTACATGCATTTGTTTTGAACTAAATGTCCTTATGAAATGTTTTCCAGGTTCAATCATCTCTTTAGGTTAACCCCGTGAGGCTATGTACATTAAATGGAGTTGACTTGTGGAGAAGGGCATGTTCCAGGCCTCATACGGGCCCCTATTCTAACATGAAGTCATAAAGTCATGGCATTCCACTCTCTCAGCACCCACTTACACATGACTGATTGAGTTATGGGTGTGGTAACCTTAGAAGCACAAAACCCAATGCTACAGAAAAACATTTAGCTCTTTCTTATCTTGCTTTCATGCACACAAATTGGGTGAAAGTCGTGGCTCCAGGAAACGTAATCCGCTCAATGTATAAATAATTTGCTGCCGACTACCTTTCATGGTAATAGCATGGTGTGCAGTGTAGATATATGGTCCTGTTTTCGTCCTAGCTGATGTTTAGGTAAGGGTTGACCTAGTGACACGCCACCTCAGCAAAACATATACTGTGAATGATGTCTGCCATCATCTTCTGGGGGAAGAAAAACCTTTGAGATTTGAGGTTTCATTTTCTGTTTAGTGAATGCATGGTTAGTCATACACAAAAACACACACATACACACCATCCATCAGGAGAAAGCCAAAGCCTATAAAGCTGGAAAAAGTAGGATGCATAGTAAATGAACGATAGCATTAGGAAGCAATAGTCTACAACTCCGCTCTACTTTCTATTTAATATCAGCTCAGATTAATGAACAGAAAACTACATACATCTGCCATTAGACTTCTTCCTTCAAAGGACTCCTATACGTGTGTGTGTGTGTGTGTGTGTGTGTGTGTGTGTGTGTGTGTGTGTGTGTGTGTGTGTATGTGTGTGTGTGTGTGTGTGTGTGTGTGTGTGTGTGTGTATGTGTGTGTGTGTGTGTGTGTGTGTGTGTGTGTGTGTGTGTGTGTGTGTCTACGTGCGTGCGTGCGAGCTTGCCTGTGTAGAACAAGATCTCATAATTTCACTTTGGAATTTGCAGTATTATGGATGAATGTCCATTTTTTAAGCATTAATTCCGTGTGGTTACAGGGTTAAAACCAACTCAAAGGGTTAAGGTTAGGTATTAATTCTGAGGGGTTAAGGTTAGGTATTAATTCTGAGGGGTTAAGGTTAGGTATTAATTCTGAGGGGTTAAGTTAGATATTAATTCTGAGGGGTTAAGGTTAGGTATTATTCTGAGGGGTTAAGTTTAGATATTCATTCTGAAGGGTTAAGTTTAGGTAGTCATTCTGAGGGGTTAAGGTTAGGTATTAATTCTGAGGGGTTAAGGTTAGGTATAAATTCTGAGGGGTTAAGTTTAAGTACTCATTCTGAGGGGTTAAGGTTAGGTATTCATTCTGAGGGGTTAAGTTTAGGTATTATTTCTGAGGGGTTAAGGTTAGGTATAAATTATGAGGGGTTAAGGTTAGCTATTAATTCTGGGGGGTTAAGGTTAGGTATTAATTTTGGGGGGGTTAAGGTTAGGTATTAATTCTCAGGGGATAAGTTTAAGTATTCGTTCTGAGGGGTTAAGTTTAGGTATTAATTCTGAGGGGTTAAGGTTAGGTATTAATTCTGAGGTGTTAAGGTTAGGTATTAATTCTGACGGGTTAAGGTTAGGGCTATGGGTTGGGGAAGGCATAAAACGAAGTAATAATTCAAAATGCATTGTTTCCATGAAGTATCATCAAGTACCCTCCCAAGCCTCATGAGTTCACACTCAGTTCTGAGCCATTGGGGGGTGAGTGCCGAGGGAGGCATATATCGACGTCCTCAGTGCCTTTTTTAAACGTCCAAAATCTACTGTTGTTTCTAGTGACCAGGCTGCCCTCTGAGTCATATCTCTTTGTGTTAAGAGGAACAGAGAGAGAAGGGGAACAGGGAGAGAGAAGAGGAACAGAGAGAGAAGAGTAACAGGGAGAGAGTAGAGGAACAGGGAGAGAGAAGGGGAACAGGGAGAGAGAAAAAGAACAGGGAGAGAGAAGACGACAACTTGGGCAGGTTGTTTAGAGTTGTGTTCCTTTTACAGCGAGGTCACACCCTCTTCCATTAGCCCTGAACCTGTTCATTACTAACCTGCAGATGTGAGCTGCCCGCCTCTGACCTTTGTCAATCCTCTTGATTAGCGTGGTCGCTTCTAGGGCATCAGAGTGTGGGTTTGGTGTGTGTGTGTACTGTATATGTGAGTTCACGTTCATGTGTGTGTGTGTGTTCATATTCATGTGTGTGTGTGTGTGTGTGTGTTCATGTTAATTTGTGTGTTCATGTTCATGTGTGTGTGTGTGTGTGTGTGTGTTCATGTTCATGTGTGTGTGGTGGGTGTGTGTTCAAGTTCATGTGTGTTTATGGCATGTGCTCCTTCATGTACTAGCATTTACAGTACCGGTCAACGAGTGTACAAAGCTGTCAACAAGGCAAAGGGTGGCTACTTTGAAGAATCTGTTTAACACTTTTTTGGTTACTACATGATTCCATATGTGTTATCTCATAGTTTTGATGTTTTCACTATTATTCTACAATGTAGAAACCCTGGAATGAGTAGGTGTGTCCAAACTTTTGACTGGTACTGTATGTGTAACATGTGTGTGTGTGCAGTGTGTGTGTGTGTGTAGTGTGTGTGAGAGGGTCAGCCTCTGTGTGTGTTTCTCACCTCCTGTCCCTCTTCCTCAGCCCTTTCAAGTCAGTAAACTGCAAGATGGCGCAGGCAGGCTTTGTCTTTTCAGGTTCTACAGGAGACACCTCAATGAGGCCAGTAGCAGAGGCAGCCAGCTCTCTGTTGGAAGTTAATGGACCAGCCCTTCACAAACAACAAATCCCCAAGGGTCTCTTTCCCCTCACCTCTGTCTACTGGGTTTTTATTTACATAGCTGGCTTTATGAGCTTTCATCACCATGCCTACTTATATGAGCACTAATGGCTTTTAGAAGCACTGCTTTGAGTTGCTGTTGTAAATGAAGATTTGAGGCGACAGGTAGGCTAGTGGTTAGAGCATTGGACCAGTAACTGAAAGGTTGCTAGATTGAATCCCTGAGCTGATGAGGTAAAAATCTGTCATTCTGAACAAGGCAGTTAACCCACTGTCACTAGGCCGTCATTGAAAATAAGAGTTTGTTCTTAACTGATTTGCCTAGATAAATTATGGTTAAAAAAAAATGATTGTGTTGAGGGACTGCTGATCTTGAGCCTGTGTGTGTGTGTGTGTGTGTGTGTGTGTGTGTGTGTGTGTGTGTGTGTGTGTGTGTCGTGATTTCTTGCGGCAAAATGACAGTTGTGTATGGCTGAATGTCAGATAGGTCTATGTGTTGTACATTTTGTATGTTGCTTAGTCTAGGACCATACCATGTTTAATCTCATAGTCTAGGACCATACCATGTTTAATCTCATAGTCTCGTACCATACCATGTTTAATCTCATAGTCTAGGACCATACCATGTTTAATCTCATAGTCTAGGACCATACCATGTGTAGTCTCATAGTCTCGAACCATACCATGTGTAGTCTCATAGTCTAGGACCATACCATGTGTAGTCTCATAGTCTCGAACCATAACATGTGTAGTCTCATAGTCTAGGACCATACCATGTGTAGTCTCATAGTCTCGAACCATACCATGTGTAGTCTCATAGTCTAGGACCATACCATGTTTAATCTCATAGTCTAGGACCATACCATGTGTAGTCTCATAGTCTCGAACCATACCATGTGTAGTCTCATAGTCTAGGACCATACCATGTGTAGTCTCATAGTCTCACACCATACCATGTGTAGTCTCATAGTCTAGGACCATACCATGTGTAGTCTCATAGTCTCGAACCATACCATGTGTAGTCTCATAGTCTAGGACCATACCATGTGTAGTCTCATAGTCTCGAACCATACCATGTGTAGTCTCATAGTCTCAAACCATACCATGTGTAGTCTCATAGTCTCGAACCATACCATGTGTAGTCTCATAGTCTCAAACCATACCATGTGTAGTCTCATAGTCTAGGACCATACCATGTGTAGTCTCATAGTCTCACACCATACCATGTGTAGTCTCATAGTCTAGGACCATACCATGTGTAGTCTCATAGTCTCGAACCATACCATGTGTAGTCTCATAGTCTAGGACCATACCATGTGTAGTCTCATAGTCTCGAACCATACCATGTGTAGTCTCATAGTCTCAAACCATACCATGTGTAGTCTCATAGTCTCGAACCATACCATGTGTAGTCTCATAGTCTCAAACCATACCATGTGTAATCTCATAGTCTAGGACCATACCATGTTTAATCTCATAGTGTAGGACCATACCATGTGTAATCTACTAAACTGTGTGTGTGTGCGTGTGCGTGTGTGTGTGTGCATGTTGCTTTTGGAATGCGCATTTACTCCATGTCGGAAATATCACAACAGCTATGAATAAGAGAATATGCACTTTATTTGATGTAGTTTGCTTTTTGAAACTCATTGCATAGCGTCACAAATTCAACAGAAATGTACCCTATAGCTGTACAGTATTTAAGCTATGTAGCCTGTGGAATCATTGACAGCCTAGTGGTGCTCATCCCATCAAGCTGATCTGTGCGTGTTGGTAGCAGCAAATGTACAGCAGATGGGGAGGCAGCGTAGTCTAGTGGTTAGAGCGTTGGACTAGTAACCAAAAGGTTGCAAGATCAAATCCCCAAGCTGACAAGGTACAAATCTGTTGCTCTGCCCCTTAACAAGGCAGTTAGCCCCCTGTTCCTAGGCTGTCATTGAAAATAAGAATTTGTTCTTAACTGCCTTGCCTAGTTAAATGAAGGTTAAAAAGATACAGCTGTAATTTGGATACATATGGTAGTGGGGGCCAGGGCCAATATCTTTCTTGTGTTATCATACAAAACTACGATTGTTGATGTGTGTGTCTGCATTTCAGATAAATGTTTTGTACATTTGAACAGTAGTACAACCTTAGAAAAAAAGGTGCTATCTAGAACCTCGAAGGGTTATTTGTCTGTCCCCATAGGTATTTTGGTATTTGGTATATGGTATTTAATTAGGATCCCCATTAGCTGCTGCAGCAGCTACACTTCCTGGGGTCCCCACAAAAAAATGAAACATAATACGGAATGACATAATACAGAACATCAACAGACAAGAACAGCTCAAGGACAGAACTACATATATACATAGGATAACCCTTTCAAGAACCCTTTTTGGTTCCAGGTAGAACCCTTTCCCCAGAGAGTTCTATAGGAGACCCCAAAAGAGTTCTACCTAGAACCAAAAGGTTTCTACCTGGAACCAAAAACGGATTCTCCTCTGGGGACAGCCGAAGAACCCTTTTGGAACCATTTTTTCTAAGAGTTTAGAACCAATCTACCTTGTGATTTTAGGGCTCTAACGTAATACTAATTGTGCCATTGATTTAAAAAGCCCCCCCTCAGGCATTTCATCCTGCAGCTGTGTGTGTGTGTGTGTGTGTGTGTGTGTGTGTGTGTGTGTGTGTGTGTGTGTGTGTGTGTGTGTGTGTGTGTATGTGTGTGTGTGTGTGTGTGTGTGTGTGTGTGTGTGTGTGTGTGTGTGTGTGTGTGTGTGTGTGTGTGTGTGTGTGGCTAACAAGATGGTTGGCTTGGGCAAGAAGAAGAGAAAAATATAATATCCCTTCCTCCCTTAACCTCTTCCCCCTTCATCCCCTAATACCCCTCCCCCTCCCCACAGCCCCCTCCACTAAACAGAAATCGGTCCAGTTTAGGGCCATAATTGGTCCTGATCCCTGGACTGGAGACATTCTAGTGGTGGCTCTGCTGTGCTCTACACCGGGGCGGTGGATGGTTCTGTTAGGTGTGAGGAGCCTGGATCTGACTGGCTGGGAAAGGAGCCTGGATCTGACTGGCTGGGAAAGGAGCCTGGATCTGACTGGCTGGGGAAGGAGCCTGGATCTGACTGGCTGGGGAAGGAACCTGGATCTGACTGGCTGGGGAAGGAACCTGGATCTGACTGGCTGGGAAAGGAACCTGGATCTGACTGGCTGGGAAAGGAGCCTGGATCTGACTGGCTGGGGAAGGAGCCTGGATCTGACTGGCTGGGGAAGGAACCTGGATCTGACTGGCTTGGAAAGGAGCCTGGATCTGACTGGCTTGGTCTGGGACTGACTGGCTGGGTCTGGGTCTGGGTCTGACTGGCTTGGTCTGGGACTGGCTGGCTGGGTCTGGATCTGGGCCTGGTTCTGACTGGCTTGGTCTGGGACTGACTGGCTGGGTCTGGATCTGGGTCTGGGTCTGACTGGCTTGGTCTGGGACTGACTGGCTGGGTCCTGGTGTGGGTCTGACTGGCTTGGTCTGGGACTGACTGGCTGGGTCTGGGCCTGGGTCTGACTGGCTTGGTCTGGGACTGACTGGCTGGGTCTGGATCTGGGCCTGGTTCTGACTGGCTTGGTCTGGGACTGACTGGCTGGGTCTGGATCTGGGCCTGGATCTGACTGGCTTGGTCTGGGACTGACTGGCTGGGTCTGGGTCTGGATCTGACTGGCTTGGTCTGGGACTGGCTGGCTGGGTCTGGGTGTGGGTCTGACTGGCTTGGTCTGGGACTTACTGGCTGGGTCTGGGTCTGGGCCTGGTTCTGACTGGCTTGTTCTGGGACTGACTGGCTGGGTCTGGGTCTGGGCCTGGGTTTGACTGGCTTGGTCTGGGACTGACTGGCTGGGTCTGGGTCTGGGTCTGGGTCTGACTGGCTTGGTCTGGGACTGACTGGCTGGGTCTGGGTGTGGGTTTGACTGGCTTGATCTGGGACAGACTGGTTGGGTCTGGGTGTGGGACTGGATCTGACTGGCTGTAATTGACAGTGTGCAGGCGACTGTGGAAGACATTTAAAAGTGAATTGGGAGGCTCCACTTTATTCTCTTAGCAGACACAGCTAAGATAATGAATCGCTCCGTCTCTGTTTCTCTCAGTTTCGCTCTGTTTCCCTCTCTCTGTCTCTCACTGTTTCCCTCTCTCTGTCTCTCACTGTTTTCTCTGTTTCCCTCTATCTGTCTCTTACTGTTTCCCTCTCTCTGTCTCTCACTGTTTCTCTCTGTTTCCCTCTCTCTGTCTCTTACTGTTTCCCTCTGTTTCCCTCTCTCTGTCTCTCACTGTTTTCTCTGTTTCCCTCTCTCTGTCTCTCACTGTTTATCTCTGTTTCCCTCTCTCTGTCTCTCACTGTTTTCTCTGTTTCCCTCTCTCTGTCTCTCACTGTTTTCTCTGTTTCCCTCTCTCTGTCTCTCACTGTTTTCTCTGTTTCCCTCTCTCTGTCTCTCACTGTTTATCTCTGCTTCCCTCTCTCTGTCTCTCACTGTTTATCTCTGCTTCCCTCTCTCTGTCTCTCACTGTTTCTCTCTGTTTCCCTCTCTCTGTCTCTCACTGTTTTCTCTGTTTCCCTCTCTCTGTCTCTCACTGTTTTCTCTGTTTCCCTCTCTCTGTCTCTCACTGTTTATCTCTGCTTCCCTCTTTCTGTCTCTCACTGTTTCTCTCTGTTTCCCTCTCTCTGTCTCTCACTGTTTTCTCTGTTTCCCTCTCTCTGTCTCTCACTGTTTTCTCTGTTTCCCTCTCTCTGTCTCTCACTGTTTATCTCTGCTTCCCTCTCTCTGTCTCTCACTGTTTATCTCTGCTTCCCTCTCTCTGTCTCCCACTGTTTCTCTCTTTCACTCTCTCTGTCTATCACTCTCTCTGTTTCTCTCTCTGTCTCACAGTTTCTCTCTGTTTCACTCTGTCTGTCTATCACTCTCTCTGTTTCTCTCTCTCTGTCTCTCACTGTTTCTCACTGTTTCTCTCTGTTCCTCGCTGTTCCTCTCTGTTTCTCTCTGTTTCTCTCTCTCTGTCACTCTCTGTTTCTCTCTCTGTCGCTCTCTGTTTCTCTGTCTCTGTCTCTCTCTGTTTCTCTCTGTTTCTCTCTGTTCTATCTGTCTCTCTGTTTCTCTCTGTTTCTCTGTTTCTCGTTGTTTCTCTCTTTCTGTCTCTCTCTGTTTCTCCACTTGTCATGCCTGTCATTGGAGGTGATGGGTTTATAGAGATTTTCACACTTTGAAAGAAGGAATGGCGTTGGGAGTTTGTTTTGCATTCCCACTCTCTCTTGACTGATTCGTCTCACTTTCTTTCTATCTTTTTACTCTCAACCCCCCTTCCAATTTTCTACCAGTGTAACTGAACACCTCTGAAGTAAGCAGCCATTTGTGAAACAGATTCTTTGCAGAGTAAAAACAAACATTTGTATAACAAACAATGTCAAATATGTATTTTTTGATTATTTTTTATTTATTTATTTATTTCACCTTTATTTAACCAGGTAGGCAAGTTGAGAACAAGTTCTCATTTACAATTGCGACCTGGCCAAGATAAAGCAAAGCAGTTCGACAACAAACAACAACACAGAGTTACACATGGAGTAAAACAAACATACAGTCAATAATACAGTAGAAAAATACGTCTATATACAATGTGAGCAAATGAGGTGAGATAAGGGAGGTAAAGGCAAAAAAAGGCCATGGATATAGTCTACAGAGAATCACACAAAACCAACATATTCCTGACCATGTATCAATTATGTAATTTTTATAACAAGGCATATAAAGTGTAAGATGTGAGATAGCTATTTGTTAATATTGTAATTCTTTATATGTACTTCTTGATATGCACTTCTTGATTTTGCACTAATATGTCCTCCTGTATTACTTGAATACTTTTATTCACATGGCTCAAGATGTGAATGCTATTTCTGTACAGCATTGTTAGAAAATGAAAACAACCTTGCCAATACTATCTCTTCTCTGTCTGTCAATACTATTTCCTCTCTATCTTTCAAAACTATCTCTTCTCTATCTGTCAATACCATCTCTTCTAGGTCTGCCAATAATATCTCTTCTCTGTGTGTCAATGCGATATCTTCTGTCTGTCAATACTATCTCTTCTCTATCTTTCAAAACTATCTCTTCTCTCTCTGTCAATACTATCTCTTCTCTGTGTGTCAATGCGATATCTTCTGTCTGTCAATACTATCTCTTCTCTATCTTTCAAAACTATCTCTTCTCTCTCTGTCAATACTATCTCTTCTCTGTGTCAATACTATCTGTCTGTCAAAACTATCTCTTCTCTATCTGTCAATACCATCTCTTCTAGGTCTGCCAATAATATCTCTTCTCTGTGTGTCAATGCGATATCTTCTGTCTGTCAATACTATCTCTTCTCTATCTTTCAAAACTATCTCTTCTCTCTCTGTCAATACTATCTCTTCTGTGTCAATACTATCTGTCTGTCAATACTATCTCTTCTCTATCTTTCAAAACTATCTCTTCTGTATCTTTCAATACTATCTCTTCTCTATCTTTCAAAACTATCTCTGCTCTATCTTTCAATACTATCTCTTCTCTGTCTGTTAATGCTATATCTTTTCTCTCTGTCAATACTCTCTCTTCTTTCTGTCAATACCATCTTTTCTCTGTCTGTCAATACTATCTCTTCTCTCTGTCAATACTATCTCTTCTCTCTCTGTCAATACTATCTCTTCTCTCTCTGCCGATGCTCTCTCTTCTCTCGGTCAATACCATCTTTTCTCTGTCTGTCAAAACGATGTCTTCTCTCTGTCAATACTATCTCTTCTCTCTCTGTCAATACTATCTCTTCTCTCTCTGCCAATACTATCTCTTCTCTGCCTGTAAGACAGACAGCAACCATCTCAACGGCCCCGAAAGGTAACAGGATTATTTTAATAGTTTAATTCTACAGGAGGACAAAAAGTATTTTCCCCATCCCTCAACTATGTAGTACATTACACTCTGATATCTTTATCAACTGAAAACCTAATGCTATGATTGAGATGATAACTGAGTATGTTGCACTGCTTGTGTGTGTGTGTGTGTGTGTGTGTATATGTGTGTGTGTGTGCGTGTGTGTGTGTGCATTTGTGTGTGCGGGTGTGCGCGTGCATGTGTATACATGTGTTTTTTTGTGTCTTCATTTGATCGAAGATAAGTACAATGGCATACGAGATTGAGTGTGTGTCCTTCCGTTACACCAGGACAGGACAAGACAAGACAGGACATGTGGCAAGATAGGACAAGAGAAGACAGGACAAGACAGAACAAGACAGGACAAGACAAGACAGGACAAGACAGGACAGGACATGTAGCAAGATAGGACAAGACAAGACAGGACAAGACAGAACAAGACAGGACAGGACAGGACAAGACATTACAAGACAGGCCAAGACAGGACAGGGCAACACAGGGCAGGACAAGACAGGACAGGACAATACAGGACAGGACAAGACAAAACAAGACAGGACAAGACAGGACAGGACATGTGGCAAGATAGGACAAGACAAGACAGAACAATACAGGACAGGACAACACAGGACAAGTCAATACAGGACAGGACAGGACAAGACATGACAGGGCACGACAGGGCAGGAGTGAGCAGCAGCAGTGGGCAGCCTCTCCTCTCTTCTCCTCTCCTGTCCTCTCCTCTCTTCTTCTCTCCTATCCAGTCCTGTCCTATCCTATCCTCTAGTCTCTTCCCCTCTCCTGTCCTCTCATCTCTTCTTCTCTCCTCTCCTGTCCTCTCCTGTCCTTTCCTCTTCTCTTCTGTCATCTCTTGTCCTCTCCTGTCCTCTCTTTCCTGTCCCCCCCTCCTGTCTTCTCTTGTCCTGTCCTCCTCTCATTTCTTGTCCTGTCCTCTTCTTCTCTCCTGTTCTGTCCTCTCCTCTCTTCTCCTCTCCTGTCCTGTCCTCTCTCTCTTGTCCTTGACTGTCCTCTCCTCTTTTCTCTCTTCTCCTTTCATGAACTCTTGTCTCCTGTCCTCTACTCTCCTGTCCTCTCTTCTCCTTTCCTGTCCTCTCCTTTCCTGTCCTGTACTTTCCTCTCCTGTCCTCTTCTGTCCTCCACTCTCCTCTCTTATCCTGTCCCCTCCTGTCCTCTCCTGTCCTTTTCTCCTTTCTTGTTCTGTCCTCTTCTCACCAGTCCTCTCCTCTGTTCTCCTGTCCTCTCCTCTCTTCTCCTCTCCTGTCCTCTCCTATCTTCTCCTTTCCTGTTCTCTCCTCTCCTCTCTTCTTTTCTCCTGTCCTGTCCTCTCCTCTCTTGTCTTGTCCTCTTCTGTCTTCTCCTGTCATCTCTTCTCCAGCCAGAGTTAGACCAGTCCAGACTAAACATTATACTGGCAGAGTGTTGTTTACAGTGTGCAGACAGGAATCTTTGTAAGCCATGTGAATATCCAGATAGGGAGATAGATAAATGGACCGTTGGCTAAATGAAGGAAGGAGGGCCTCAAATGAGCCGTCCCAGGGAAGCACCCGGCTGGTGCGGTGTTGTTTTCTGGGTAACAGGTGGGAGGTATGGCGTGGCCTCATTAACAAGACTCTTATTGTATTGTCCTGTCCTGCTTCACTGGAGGGGTCACCCCTGTGCCCCTTACCCAGATACTAACATCCACCCCCCCACCCCCCACACACACACACACAAATACACACACATTTCCAAAATTGATGGTTGGCGGTCCTTAATTGAATTGGGAGGTGATCAGTGAAATTTCCGATAGAGTGGCTTGAATCTCCTGGAAGAGAAGCATCTGTTCCCCTTCCTGTGCCACTTGACCGCAGGGCAGTGTACTCTGTCACATGGATTTTCTGGTACACACACTCTCTCTCACACACACACACACACACACACACACACACACACACACACACACACACACACACACACACACACACACACACACACACACACACAAACATTGCTTGTCTAACGCACCCACACAGTGCACTGGATGCTCTTGTGGTTCTGTAACATTAGCCATTAACAATGCCCTCCTGTTTACTGTGTGGGAGAGTTAAAGTCTCCCACTTAAGGGATTACCTTATGCTTCCCTGAGCGCCCGCCTCTCCCTCCACGCCACCGCCACCCTGCTCCCGGCCAAAATGACAGCCACACAAAGGAGGGCAATGAAAAACATAGTGGTCCGCTGATTGAGATGGCCTTTGTCCTCTTTCTTACTGCCTCTCTCTCCCTGCCAGCCACTTTTCATCATCTCAATAAAGAGCTGTTCATTAGTCAAACATCACTCTGCTCGCTCCTTCATTTCACTGGCTTGGGTTTTGGGGTGTCATGAGGGAGTTTTCATAGTAGCTTTATGACTTTCCTACAAGTGGCCTTGCATGGTTGCTGACTAATGTGGGTGACTTGTGGTTAGGCCGTATCAGTTCTGCTCTGTGTTACTGAGAGGTGAGGGTTTTACAGGCCACAGAGATTCCTTTTCTCTGTACTCTCACTCAAGTGGCATTCAAGTGGTGTGACATCAGCCTTACCAGTCTTACAAAGCAGCCCTCCTGGGCTGGGAGGAGTCCTGTAAGCACTGGGGCGGGGACATGCACCTCTCAGCCCCCAGGCCTGTTTACTGACTGAGTCATTGTGGTTCTCCTCTCCCCTCGCTTCCTCTCCTCTTCTCCCCTCCTCTCCTCTTCTCCCCTCTCTTCTCTCTCCTCTGTTCTCCTCTATTCTCTGTCCTCGTCTCTCCTCTGTCCTCCTCTCTCCTCATCTCTCCTCTGTCCTCCTCTCCACTTCTCCCCTCCTCTCTCCTCTGTTCTCCTCTATTCTCTGTCCTCGTCTCTCCTCTGTCCTCCTCTCTCCTCATCTCTCCTCTGTCCTCCTCTCCACTTCTCCCCTCCTCTCTCCTCTGTCCTCATCTGTCCTCTGTCCTCCTCCCCTAGCAGAGTCATTATCTCCAAACTCCAGGCTGAGAGCTGAAGGACTTCCTAGTTGTCTTAGAAAGAGAGGTCCCAGGGCTTGTCCTGTCACACACTCCTGACGCCGAGCAGTGGGGGGTTCGGGGATTAAGTGCGTGTGTGTGTGTGTGTGTGTGTGTGTGTGTGTGTGTGTGTGTGTGTGTGTGTGTGTGTGTGTGTGTGTGTGTGTGTGTGTGTGTGTGTGTGTGTGTGTGTGTGTGTGTGTGTGTGTGTGTGCGTGTGTGTACAAATCTGCATCTTCATCTAACACACACATGCAAGCGTACATGCAAGCATGTGCTTGTGCATATATGTGCATACGTGTATGCATGCCATGCCGTGGCATGCGTGACAGGAAAGGACAGAAGCCTCTAGATGTTATCCCTGTCTAGCCATCTCTCGCCTGTATATAAGCCCCTGGAAAGGTCTGGGCAATTCACAGGCCTCAGATGCCACTCAATCAACCAGGTCACCCATGATACAAGTCAGTATTAGATGTTCATCCATGTCTGAGGACGTCGGGAGATGACGGAGAAACTGGCCACTAGGGACAACAATGAGCACCTTCAAGTAGGCTTTGGTTGTGGACGGGGATGGTGGATGTAAATAGTCCAGGTGGCCATTTGATGAATTGTTCAGGAGTCTTATGGCTTTGGGGTACAAACTGTTAAGGAGCCTTCTGGTCCTATACTTGACACTCCGGTACCGCTTACCGTGTGGTAGCAGAGAGAACAGTCTCTGACTTGGGTGACTGAAGTCTTTTACAATTTTTTGGGCCTTCCTCTGACACCGCCTAGTAGGTCCTGGATGGCAGGAAGCTTGGCCCCAGGGATGTACTGGGCCGTACGCACTACCCTATGTAGAGCCTTACGGTCAGATGCCGAGCAGTTGCCGTACCAGGCGATGAGGCAACAGGTCAGGATGCTCTCGATGGTGCAGCTGTAGAACTTTTTGAGGATCTGGGGACCCATGCCAAATCTTTTCAGTATCCTGATGGAGAAAAGGTGTTGTCATGCCCTCTTCACAACTGTCTTGGTGTGTTTGGACCATGATAGTTCGTTGGTGATGTGGACACGCTCCACTTCAGCCCCTTTGATGTTATTAACGGGGGCCTATTCGGCCCTCCTTTTCCTATAGTCCACGATCATCTCCTTTGTCTTGCTCACAATCAGAGAGAGGTTGTTGTCCTGGCACCATACTGCCAGGTCTCTGACCTCCTCCCTATAGGCTGTTTCATCGTTGTCGGTGATCAGGCCTACCACTGTTGTGTCTTCAGCAAACTTAATGGTGGTGTTGGAGTCATGCTTGGCCACGCAGTTGTGGGTGAACAGGGAGTACATGAGGGGACTGATCACGCACCCCTGAAGGGCCCCATGTTGAGGATCAGTGTGGCAGATGTGTTGTTGCCTACCCTTGCCACCTGGGGGCGGGATCCAGTTGCAGAGGGAAGTGTTTAGTCCCAGGGTCCTTAGCTTAGTGATGAGCTTTGTGGGCACTATGTTGTTGAATGCTGAGCTGTTGTTAATGAACAGCATTCTCACATAGGTGTTCCTTTTGTCCAGGTGGGACAGGGCAGTGTGGAGTCTGATTGAGATTGCATCATCTGTGGATCTTTTAGGGCGGAACGGCAATTGGTTTCCAGCAAGATGGTGTTGATGTGAGCCATGACCAGCCTTTCATAGCACTTCATGGCTACCGAAGTGAACGCTACTGGTCGGTAATCATTTAGACAGGTTACCTTCGCTTTCTTGGGATCTTGCCTGTTATCCATGGCTTCTGGTTGGGAAGTGTACGTACAGTCACAGTTGGGACAAAGTCGTCAATGCACTTATTGATGAAGCCGGTGACTGAGGTGGTATACTCCTCAATGCCATTGGATGAATCCCGGAACATATTCCAGTCTGTGCTAGCAAAACAGTCCTGTAGCGTAGCATCTGCGTCATTTGACCACTTCCATATTGAGCAAGTCACTGGTACTTCCTGCTTTAGTTTTTGCTTGTAAGCAGAAACCAGGAGGATATAATTATGGTCAGATTTGCCAAATGGAGGGCAGAGGAGAGCTTTGTAGCGTCTCTGTGTGTGGAGTAAAGGTGGTCTAGAATTTTTTTTCCTCTGGTTGCTCATTTAACATGCTGGTAGAAATTAAGTTAAATGGATTTAAGTTTCCCTGCATTAAAGTCCCCAGCCACTAGGAGCGCCATGCTTCTGGATGAGCATTTTACTTGTTTGCTTATGGCGTTTTACAGCTTGTTGAGTGCGGTCTTAGTGCCAGCATCGGTTTGTGGTAATAAATAGACTGCTACAAATAATATAGATGAGAACTCTCTTGGTAGATAGTGTGGTCTACAGCTTATCATGAGGTATTCTACCTCAGGCGAGCAATACCTCGAGACTTCTTTAATATTAGACATCGTGCACCAGCTGTTATTAACAAATAGACACATACCCCCACCCCGCGTCTTAACAGACATAGCTGATCTGTCCTGCCGATGCACGGAGAAGCCAGACAGCTCTATATTATCCGTGTCGTCGTTCAGCCACGTCTTGGTGAAACATAAAATATTGGAAAATGTTATGTCCCTTTGGTAGGATGGTCTTAATCGTAGATTGTTCATTTTGTTTTCCAAAGATTGCACACTGGCCAATAATATGGAGGGAAGTGGTGGTTTACCTACTTGTCTGCAAATTCTTATAAGGCACCCCGCCCTCCTCCCCATTTTCCTCAGTCTTTTCTTCACGCTGATGACAGGATTTGGGCCTTGTCTTGACAAAGCAGTGTATCCTTTGCGTCGGACTCATTAAAGAAAAAATCTTCATCCAGTTCGAGGTGAGTAA